>NW_027176739.1:1303700-1381200 GCF_023349555.1 Cebidichthys violaceus
GGGTTCATTAAACGCCAAACGCACAAATATTGTAATTAAATAACTCCGTATTTTTGGGGGTTGCAGCTTCCTTTGTACATTTATTAAAAAGCGTATGAAGAGAGAGAATGTGGGGAAAAACTGACTTGGAGGTTTGTGCTCATTTTGTGTCATCACTGAAAATAACAATTTAGGCAAAAAGAAATGTGGCAAAAACAACACCAACAAAAAAGTGTAAAATGCATCATTCAGTTTATAGAAGTGTAAAACTATAAATCATAATTATAGACGTGTACAACTTATATATAATATGAAGGCATTTGTCAACAACTGGAGAGATGATGATTGAATATTGGCAGGTAGATTATTCAAATTAGCGGGAGCTTTAAACATGAAGGCTTTATCAGGATCGACTTGAGACTCAACTGATAATCACAGGATGAGCCGTTTACATTGAGAGGCTTATTAAAACGCACACATTTAAAACACACAATGAAAGCACGTATGATCAAATGGCAGCTGTGATCTTCACTAAAAGGACTTTACTTCTGTGTTAAACCAGTTTTTTTGGGATACTCCCCCTTCATGTCACAACCTTCACACGGCCGCAGTAAACGCATTAGCTCTCCTGCAGCGCTAATGGGAGCAGCTAAAGCTACGCGGTGGCGATTGACAGCAACCCACCCGTGAACTTCATGACTGATGTCGGATCAACTGAAGAGGCTGCCGATGATCCATGAAAGTCGGGCTTACCGGGATGAGCCTTAGTCACAGCCGATAGTGAGTCTCTTTGCATGTTTAGCTCACCTGGTGCTGAGGAGGCCGCAAATGTCAAATCACACTCCTTCAATCAGGAGTGGACTGACTCAGAAATGAAGGCAAACGCATGAAGAGGACGGGGTTCTCTTTTTGCTGGTTTATTAAAAGAAAGAAAGAAATGTTACCGTTCTCTCTCCAACACCCAGATTATCAGTTTATTAGAGGAGTAGTAAGTAGTTTTAATAATGTGTGAGTGAGATTAAGGTCTCATTTACAATGAGTGATTCTGAGTACAGAAAAAATGAAAAACAATTATAATTATATTATAAAATAGCATAAATTAGCAATAGTTTTACATCACTTTTCACAATAAATTTTTAAATATCTGTATTTGTTTGTACATATGTGTGCATCCATGTATGCACACACACACACACACACACACACACACACACACACACACACACGTTGTATATGCATGCAGTCTATATATATATATATATATGAATTAGAGTGCTTTTTGTAAGTATACAGATTGTGTATGAGAACCGAACAAGGAATTATAAAGAGCTACAAAATCTCCATTTGGGCTGGTTGACCGGGTCAAAAAAAAGAAAAAGCACTGGACTTTCACCCAGCAGGCCTCTGTTCGTGTCGCACGTGAAGCCAGAAGTCAAGGCTCATTTATTTGTCGCGTACTTAAGTAACCGAAACCACGATCTTTTCCTAAACCGAGTTCTTTCTCTGTGACGACGGATGTTTATTTTGCCTGACGTGTTGCTGCCGGAAAACACACCAATAAATGAGTTATCATAGGAACCGTTGTAAGAGGACACGTTGATGAATGCATTTAAAATGTATATTTATTTTTTTGCATTTCTTGCTGCATAGATTAAAGACAACATTTCTAATTTTGAAAGACAAATTTCGACTACAGGTCCTGTAGAAAATGACTGTGCCTCCTCTTCTATCTTATCTAACGTTTGCATTAATACATGTATGGAAACTATCAACTTTCTCACACACACACACACACACACACACACACACACACACACACACACACACATACATGTAGATCACAGAACAAGAACTACATTCATATGATAATCTCTTAGATGGTGTAGTTTCTCTCTTTCTCTCAGTCACTGTTACAGGAACGCTGCGTGAACAAACTAAATAAAGTTCCACAGCAAAGAATGAAACCAAATAAAAGAAACGTGTCTGCAGCTGAGCGTCAATGAAGCTGCCATACATTGTTCCAGCCTGAGCGGTGACACACAGCAGAGCCACATACCCCATCACAGAGCCGGGGATTATACGTTTTAAACAACATCTGTCTTTCCTTCTCCTCCTCCTCTCCCTCTCCCCCTCTTCAGGAGGACGGGATAAACAAGTCGATAAGCATTCAGATCATAAAACATTACCTCGATCCCTTTCCTGTCTCCTGCCTATGTCGGCAGAGATTACAAATTACCACGTTTGTGTTTTATTCTGCTTGGCTGCTTTTGGTTTGGTTTTCCTGCGTGTAACCACCAACTGATGCTTGTGTTTTAAAGTCCTCATGCATAAGTGGTTGCCTGGAGGGAGTTGCATTGTTGTTTGTGGGTGATGCAGTCAGTCAACTAACCTAAGAGCCAAAAAGACCAACCAACCAACCAACCAACCAACCAACCAGCCACTCTGCCAAATAGTTAACCAGACAACGTGCAAAGTGGCCTACTGGTCAGCAGGACAGATGCAAACATGGCTGAAGTTGATGCCTGGAATCTGGGCTTTTCCTCATGGCCGTTACTGGAGCCAGAAAACATTCATTTGGGGCCACAGATTTACCAACTCAACTGCATCACTAACGTCTTATAGGGCGTCGTTGGGTACAAGCTCTCGCTATGCAGTCAAAAATGATTAAGCATGCAGAACTCCATTTCAAATTCCTAGTGGAGAAGCTAACATTCTTGAGTAACACACTCTGCAACTGGCTATCAGGCCTCCTCACAAACAGACCCCAGGCAGCCACACCTCCTCCACCTGGGGGGAGCACCCCAGGGCTGCGTACTTGGGCCCCTCCGGTTCACGCCGATCACACACACACACGACCCCCCCCCCCCCCGACAAGAAGGGGAACTCTGTCGTTACGTTTGTAGATGACTCTACCATCATCGGATGGAGAGCAAAAAACGATGAGAGAGGAAGTCAACAATCTTGAAAAGAGTGGTGATGACGACACACACACTCCTGTCCTGGGCCGTGCACATCCCAGTCAGGTGTGTGTGTGTGTGTGTGTGTGTGTGTGTGTGTGTGTGTGTGTGTGTGTGTGTGTGTGTGTGTGCTCATCTGTCTATTTGCAGCCAATATTAGCCACAACTTGTTTTTATTATTATAGCTATTTCAAACATTCTTAAATCATTTTACGAAGGAGAGTTTTACACCAAATGTTCCCGCATGGTTCTATGTTCGTCACATGATTGAGAATCGGACCTTTCAGTGTCAGTGATTAGTGATCCACTAGTCTGAGCTGTGCCGCACCGCATGGATTATCTGCACTGTCTCACCTGCATAAAACAATTTCCAAAATGCGGCACAATAAAAAAGGACACAGAATCTCGTGAAAAACCTGCAGCATCTCCCTCTAGAAGACGTCTCGCCCGTCTTCTCTGTGGATCCATGCGCCGATAGATCGCAATCAATCCATCGCAGCCGTCTAATGAGAGCGTGTTCTGCTCAAGGAGTTTCAGTAAAGCCAGGCGTGACTTACCGAGGCTCAGACAGAGAAAATAAACACCTCCTGTGAGATCCCTCACGCCTGGTTAACATCTCTGACAACACGCCGCGTTTCACACAATCGCCAGATCGCTACGTCTCACTGCAGACGTGGAATCCGGCGAAGCACGAGATATTGACTTTTGATAATAGCGCTGATGATGCGTCACCTGCTCTGTCAGCAAGTCAGGCGAGGTTTCGTGAGCTCGGTCGGTGTTTTGGACCAAACGGTTAATTGCGTCTCGCGTCTCTCGCGGTTGTGTTTGGTGTCGTGTTTTAGAGCAGCAGTGAGCTGTGTGAGGTCTAACCGTGGAAAAAAAAGAGAATATGAAAATGCCGCCAAACCTCCGTCGGTGATCGCGTCCCTGTGACTCCACACCTGAAACGGAAACACACAGCGCAGCCCAAACTCACAACACATCCATGTTAGCACGGCGAGGCCTGTGGCACACTCAGAAATGGACGAAATCATGTGACGATGCAATGCGTTCAAAGAAGAAATATGAGTTAGTTATAACGGTGTAACGTGAAAACTCTCGGGTTCAGTCTTAGTTGTGTTTGTGTGTGGCTACCAACAATTACAAAGAGTCAGCTTCCAACAATAAACACAGAAAGACCGTACGACAATCGAGATGCTTCCCACCACAAAGCTCTACTTCTGTCTGTTGTGTGTACTTCTAAAACACCTGGTCCTGTGCGTCCCGTAGATGAGAGCTGCTGTGGTCTCTATAGAAGACTCGCTGAACTCCAGCTGGATCACGGACATTTTGGAAAGAGAACGTCTATGCCTCTTCAAAATAGATATAAGTAAATATACATAGAACTATGCAGCTAAAAAAACGGTTTGTGTGATATCTTACGAGAAAATGACTTTCCCTACGAACGTTCAGCAGCCGGACATAAAGAACCGATGACTAGATGTTTTCACATCCAGTTTTTTCCAGGTTTTGCCTCCTTCAATATTGGGGAAAGATCCTTCTTACATGCAAACTTGTTGCCCATGCACCGTCCTGACCTGAACACCGTTACGCCCCACCTTGCTGCATATAGTTGCACACCACTGCCAATGAATGTCTGCATCAATCGTGAGGTGCAGAATTTTCCAATATGGATGGAACTCCTCGGGATGCTGGGCTGAAACCAGTCTTCTATCAGTGGAAAGTAAAACTACTACAATTAATAATACATTTAATTAAACTTACAGTTCCACCCCTGCAGCAAGAGCAGTATTATTATCACACTACAAGAAAACACTGAAAAGTGCATGACAAAGAACATTCAAACAAACTGAATCGACGTGTTGACGGCGCATCCGTCTGTCATATCCGTGTAGATGACGTGTTCATGCGTTCATGCGTTCATCTGTCTTTTGGCCAGTGCTTCTGACTGGTGACAGATATCTTAGTGTTGATTTGAAAAAAACAAACCAACGTCAGACTGCTGATTGGCTGCTTTAATAGCTGCTCAGTTTGTGAGGAATAAAATCCTTTGTGTTTGTTTCATGTCGTCTAACCCCTGTATTAGTGCTGTTATTACAACCGCTAATAGAATCAAGGCTGTATAAATTAGCCTCAATGAGCAAAACAGTGTTGTGAAAATAGACGCGTCATGCTGAGAGCCATTGTGGGTACGAGTGCTCATCAGACGCGAATGTAAATAATCAAACACAACATCCTTAATGCTCTCCCCTGGTTCCTCCTGGAGGCCCTGCCCTGCTTGATGTTCTGGATGAGAGGTAGTGTTTGTTCATTCTGCCACCGCAGGCAGAGACCCACTAAGTCAGCGATGCTGCAGGTCGGGTCACGTCTGTCCGACTGTGGGTGGGAAGCATCACTGATGAAGCACACCTGCAGAGAAGAAGAAGAAGAAGAAGAACCGGAGAGGACAGACGCTCATTCTCTGTTTAATGTCTTCTGAATCTGTCTTAATGGGACCAATCAAGCCGCTAACGAGGCTAATATCTCTACTGCTGCTAACATTGCTGGCCATGATTCTGTTGTTACTATTTGCACTCTGTCCAAATGTACTTATATTGTACTTTGACGTGTGAACGAGCGAGGGCATGGATCTAACCACAAACTCTGTAATCCACCTGAGCCATCAACCTCTGCCATTATGTCTCATACTGCTGCACTAATAATAATAATTATACATAATTGTTATTAGTGTATCTCCTTCCAACCTCTCAGAGTATCAAGTATCCCTATTACACAACGTTTAACCATAACAAGCTACTGTATTTCTACCTGGACTAATCGGTACAGTGTGTAGAACCATACTTACAAACACGCACCTGAAGCATCACAAATAACTTCACCTGCGGTATCCTTATTTGCCCCCCCCCCCTTTGCCCTTTACAACGCAGCTAATCCGCAGACACACCAGAGATCCCTTCTATGCATTCTCCATGAGTGGAGGTCTGCAAACCTGAGCGCAGGCAGCCTAACTGCCCCCCGTGAGACCGGCCTAAACAAGGGGGCCCGAGCCGGTCAATTACCCCCAGGAGTCGTTACGCCAAAAGCATATCGGACGCCGCTAACACACACACACACACACACGCACACGCATGCGTTCCTGCGTGTTGGCAGAGGAACAGTGGCATCATGGATATGTATGACACATGCGTACACACAATCACACACCTCAGACAGCTGTGATTTCCCCCAGGTAGCCGCTCTAAGCCTGCAGAGGGGGGGGGGATTTGTCGGAGGCCTTGTTTAACACAGATGTCAGAATGAGAGGACGGTGGGACGGTGGGACGGAGTTGATCTTTGACAGAGATGTTCTTCTCGCGACGCTTTGATTGACAAGGAGAGAAGCCCCCCTGAGTTTAACCCTCCATGTCTGACAGGACGTCTCCTGAATGATCAAGTGGGAGCACAACTCAATTTAAGCAGCTGTTCGTGTTCAAGAGGTTTTATGGGGTCAAAAGGGGGTTTTTGCATTTGAATTTGCCCCCAAGTTTTGGTGTCCCTCTAGCTGGGCAGGCTGGGAATATTTAGCCATGCAAGCAACGCTTTGCTGTTGGTTGAATTGCAATGAAAAAAAATGTATATTTATTTAGTTTAGTACTTTGAGGGTTTATGACCAAACACCTTCCAAACTAACGATTCCCATTATACTTTGTATTTAGTGCTAATTACCAAATATTAGCATGCTAAACTAACATTGCCCTCTACACATTAGCATATTAGTCACAGTGAGCATGTTAGCATGTAGCTTAAAGCACCGCGGTGCCAAAGTACAGCCTCACGGAACAGCTAGCATGGCTGGAGACTCTTCAAACAGCCGAGTGAATCTCAGTAAATACACAATTAAAAAGGTAATAGTCCAGTGTGAGTGTGTCCTACGTCTGACGGCCTACTAATGATGGTAGCATGAGACGCCGAGGGACACCGACCTGCTGTCGGTGTTTGACGGGTTGGGAGTGAGACTGGGCTGTTTTTGAAGATCTCTGCCACTTTCCACTTGTCTCTTTTAAAATCACGTGAAACATGATGATGAAAACTGATCAGTAATCATTCATATCTGACAACAACAAAAAAATCATAAAATTGCAACCCAAAGGCTGACTGACACGTAAGAGATTTAAGTTCTGATGATGTTTGGTCTACTCTCAAAACAGTAAACCAAACCAGAAGTTCCCACACAGAACAAGAAATGTGACTCTGCTTCCTAAAGTCAAATTAGGCCAAAAGCACCTGTAAAAGGTTTGTCTTTGTTAAGCAGGTAGACAGCGCCTGAGGGAAACTTTTTGACCTGTTACCCATCAGGCCCCCGAAGCGCCGCTATGAGGAACTCCACCATCATAAACTCCTCTGACTGTCTGCAGCGCGGGACGCATGAGGAATGTCGAAAGATGTAATCTCCCCCTCCTGAACCTGTCTGCAGCTTTTTGGTTACACTTGCAAGCAGACGGTGCGTGGAAGAGAAGAAGAAAAAAAAAAAATCTCAGGCCCTCAGGAAGAGGGAAGACAACCCAGACAATGATTGGCAGCAGCTTAACAAAGCACCTGTCTGACAAAGACGGATAGACAACACACACACACACACACACATACACACACACACACACACACACACACACACACACAAACACGCAAACAAACACCAGAACCTGTTCCACGCCTCCGCAAATGAGGCAGAAAGAGGAGAAACTCACTGCTGCCCATCCAAATTGGCACGAGAGGACAAAAAAAGGCGAGAAAGCGGCGCGACGGCGTAACGAAATGAGTGTGGGAAATTATGCAGAGGCAAACGGTGAGCGTCGCCGGAGGAGGACGAGGAGGAGGAGATGCGGTGACATCATACTTAAAGCCCAGAGATGGGGCTTGTTAGCAGGAAGCTCCATTAGATTCCCTCTCCTCCGTCCTGCTTTGTCCTCCTCACCTCTCCCACCAGGACTAAATTGGCCTCCAGGACTCCACCTGACTCCCCTCCCTGCCTGCAGCGCTCATGTATATGCATCTCAAAATCCCCTCTGGACACGGGCAGATAGGCAGGCCAGGCGTAGCGCTGGGTTTCACCTAACAAAAGCAATTTGGTACGATGCAACGTTTGGGTCAAGTACCCACCGCGTGTTCCCCCTCAATTGTTTTAATCAGGCCAAGGTAGCAGGAAGGAGAGGGCTCGGAGGCACCTGAAGGCACCTTTCCTCCCGGCCATTATCCTCCGCTGGGTGAATTGGGGGGATGTGGTTGTTAAGAGACAGACGTGACAGACCGTCTCTGTCGACGAGTCAATTAAAAAGGAGACTGGAACTTTTTTAAGGGCAAAAGGATGCATATAGACGTATATGTTTTTCAGGGAAATTAAAAAAGGACAAGTTTGACACCAGAGACGTGGAAGTGAATGTGGAGACGGAAAGACACTTGTTAAATGGAGACCTTGACGTCTGTTCCTGGAGTTCTCTGGACCAGACAAATGATCACACTGCGGAGTAAAGTTTTCACATTTGTCTTTTGGTTTAAAGGACTATTACCTAAGTTTTCACTAGTGACACCAGTTTGACACTAGTTTCGGCAGATTGGCATTGCTACAACTTTAACTATGTGGTGTTGTGCGTTTCTGCGAGCAGGGTACAAGGCTGATGTGAAACGTGTTTGTTAAAATTCAGAAACATCGACATTCAAAGTATCCTGTGGTTTGCAGAAACACTTTTCTTTTCTGCCAATTGGGTTGAATTAAGGCATTATGTACCAAAAGATTGTTGAATGTCTTAATTCTTTACTAAATTATGAAGTAGAAATCTAAATACAAGCAGGTCATCACTCTTAAATCTGTCCTTTGTAATAATACAAGAATGCCAACAAGTTAACGGACACAAACAATTCTTCCAAGCCATAAAATCCAGGTCTTCCAGGTTTGATTCATCTGACTTGAACGTGGTTAGCAGCCAAACCAGAAGGTCCAGATGTAAGACGCATTTCAAAACGTTAGGGTGAGGTTGACGTGTGTTCTTCTCCAGCGTGACATCGCGTGTCATTTGTTTGGCTCGCGTCAAGACAGAATAAACAACAGCTGGGGAGACAAAAGAGATGCATGTATATATATATATTCCACTGAAAAAATACCGGCCATATCCTGAGGCAGCCAAGTGCCAGTTTCACCTTCTCAATGACTGAACATGTTTTGATATCTGAAAATCCACAGGTGTAGATTGTACTTGGTGTAAGCTGTCAAAAGGTTAATGTGTTTAGTATCTCTTTGGCATCAGGCCACTTTACTTGAAATACCACTGACTGACAGCCTCTGTGTGTGGATCGTGAGGTTTGACAGCAGCCAACTGTGTTCAAAGGTAGCGCAGCGTTCACCTGACCTCCTGTTCCTGTAACGCTTCTACCACTGAATTATTAAATGGGGGGGAGCTCGGTCTTGACATTGGACTTTCGGTCCGTGGGGACTTTGCTTCGGGAATGTAAAATGGTGGTGGGAGAGGGGCACGGCGGTCCTCCTGCTGAAGTGCCCTTGAGCAAGGCACCTGAACCCCTAACCGCTTCCCCGGCAGCGGTGCAGTAGCTTAATACTAGTGGTTTGTGGACTGCCGTTTTGAAGCCTCAAGTTTGGCCTTTAGGCCGTCGCCATTTTGGTTTCTATACAATCTGACTTCTTCTAACAACCGGAGGAGTCGCCCCCTGATGGCCATTAGAGAGAATGCAAGTTTAAGGCACTTCAATTTTCAGTAACTGTCTTTTATTATTTGTTAGGTTTTGTTGAGTTTTTGATATGTAAAATAAATCAAACTCAACCAGGAAAATCCAAACATGGATAGTCCAACTAAGACATTATTGGTGCAGTTTGATCATACTGGAACAAGTCAATGTAAATGTAGGGGGGGGGGGGGGGGGGGGGGAGTACAAACTGTCAGTCACTGGACACCACTGAAGGCAACACTGAGACTAAGTCCTGAACAGCAGCAAGTCACAACAAACACCTGAAAACACACAGTATGAAGGACATGGGAAGTCCTGAGCTGACTTTTTTCCAGCACACTTGGCGCTCGTTGTTAATGCGCTATGGTTGTCTGAGCGCTGACGGTTCGTAATGACAGACGCATGACTCATAAAGAAGTGTGAGAGGCAGACGTGGACAATGTACGTCCAGCGGAGCCAAACGCATCTCAAAGAACTGGTGTGAAACATTTTATTTAACGACGTGGGAGGTTTTGTTTGTTTGACAGCTAATGGCCTGTGCCAGCGCTGCAGCCACACCTTATTGTAGGCCTACTGATTCATCATATATCCATCAACAGTTTAGAAAATTAAATTAATTTTACATATTTGAATGGCACCCTTTGCCTTTGATGATCCTCTGACTGTTCCGCTACACGAAGCTAACATTTGTGGTTTTCAGTAAGATGTCTATCCCACATCCTACCTAAAAACTATCCCACGAAGCGCTACGAAATTTGTTTAAAAAATTGTTAATTCCCCCCGATCAGGGTTAGTTGCAATAACTTTGGCAGTAGGTTGGATTAATGGGTGAAAAAAAACAGAAAGACTCGCATCTTATTCTGCGTCTGTCGCTTTGAGCGTCTAATGATGTTGCGGTCGTGGGTTCGCACGATGGTTGAGAACACGGTGCACCTCTTACGGATAACAAAGGGCGTCTCCGTGGACCACTGACAAAGCATCTGTACCTGGGAGTGAGAACAGGGTGGATATCATCCACTACCACAAATATGTGTCCCATCATGATGACTTATTGATGCCAAATTGCCGTTGTGAATTGCTCATATTATGAAAGACGCTTTGGCGTTATTGCTTAAGTTTAATTTAGTTATTTTTCTGTTTTCATTGACATTTTGTTTTTTCCATCCAAGGTTTTGTCATAGCTATAACAAATATATTTTATTAATACAAAGTACCTACAAAAACTGTCACTTTGTTTTCCGATCAAATTCCCTTCAGCCTCGGCTGTCGCTCGAGTAACTGCTGATTTGCAAACGTTAACGTGTCGACATCTATTTAGGGTGATTTAGTTTGGTTGAACAAAATAAACTTAGCAAGGCTTAGGAAAAGGTCGTGGTTTGGGTTAACGTAAGTATGGTTTTTTTTATGTTAAATAAGTGGGTCGTGTGTTTCAACATATACTCAGACATTGTACGATATCTTATGGAAAGTTACTCCTCATTTTACGTGTGTTTTTTTTCTATGAAAGCCAGCAACATGTGTCACTTTCTGCTCGTTACATGGATATCGTCTTCACGGGAAACCACTTAGTTCAGCTTTAGGCAACAAAACTACTTAGTTCAGCTTGAGGGAAAGATCGTCGTTTGTGCTGAAATAACTACAGAAGTGCCGTTACTGAAGTACTCGAGTTACGCGACAAACAAATCAACGTTGACTTCTCGTTTCACACGGGGAACGAACAGCGGAACACCTGGCTGAAAGATGAGGAGTCTTTATACTTCCTCGTTCGAGGCTACGTGGACAACACACACAACGGGATTATTTTGGAGATCTACAAAATACGGCTCTTTATTTTTTTGGAGGCATAGCTTTGAATGCTGGATGAGAGCGGCCAACGTGCTTAGTTAACGCCACGTACCAAAGTCACGCACCAAAATGAAGGTCAAATAAGGAAACGTTGACTTGGTTTCACATGGAACACAAACAGCGGCCGCCTTGGCAGTAGGTTGGATTAATGGGTGAAACAAACAGGAAGACTTGCATCTTATTCTGCGTCTGTCGCTTTGAGCGTTTAATGATGTTGCGGTCGTGGGTTCGCACGATGGTTGAGAACACAGTGCACCTCTTACGGATAATAAAGGGCGTCTCCGTGGACCACTGACAAAGCATCTGTACCTGGGAGTGAGAACAGGGTGGATATCATCCACTACCACAAATATGTGTCCCATCATGATGACTTATTAATGCCAAATTGCCATTGTAAATTGGTCATATTATGAAAGACGCTTTGGCGTTATTGCTTAACTTTTCCTGATACCTGCAATTGTGACAGGAACTAAAACACAGCCAATACAATGTGTATTTATATATTGAGAAACGTGTATGTGCATATAACAAAATACAATGCATAGAATATGCATATGTATGGGTGATTCTTAAAATAAACATGGCATGTACCGTTTTTCTCTGAAGCTCCGCCCTTCTCTTTCCCGAGGTCGGTGAAACACAAAAGTCTGAAAACTGCACGTTGGACTCAACGGCTTGCCGTACAGCTGTGTAAGAGCAGCATGGTGTTATGTAAAAAGAAAAGAGGATGATATTTGAGAGGGGCTATTACAAGAATCTGTCCGTCTGATGCAGTGCAGATGTGAAGCCGACAGGCTACTGTCCGTGTCGGCAGCAGGTTAAACTTGACGTATCGGTGGAGAGGAGCAAAGCTTTTGGAAATGCTACACAGACATTTTGCTTTAACTTCAAGCCTGAATGATGTGAAAATAGTTAATAAGTTGCACTTATTTCCCTCGTTTGGAAATTAACACCATAATAAAAACGTAGGCATCACGAAAAAAAAGGATAACGTGAGTGTTTGAGTACAAGGCTGATGTTCACCGCTGGAGATGCTGGAGGAAAAAAATAAAAAATGACATCTACAATTCAATGACAACCAGACAAACTCCATCTGTTGATGAAGACTGTGTGACGTGATCAAAAGCAGAAGAGCAGCCACTGTCCAAAAATCAAAGAAAACACTCCAACATCCAAAATGTGACGGCTCAGAGTGACACACACTTTTTCCAATAACACATTATGAAAGTCTTAGCTGGAGAACGAGGAACAGTTTGATGGTCCGTTCTGCTGCTAACGGCACCACAATGGGAAGACGAGATGATTGTGGAACAACGATCAAATCTTCAACCGATATCTCAAATCAGCATCGAATAAAACCGCCTCCCTCTGTCCAACTGGAATCTAACCGATGTACGATGTCCCGCCCCCACACTACGTCACACTACTCCTTCATTTCTTAACCTATGTCACTTGTGCGACTTGTAGGCGGAGCACGGCGGACCTCCACACACACACACACACACACACACACACACACACACACACACACCGTCGAGCTGAAGCTCAGCCTTCATCTCACTCCTTCTACACTTTTATTTCCAGGTACGATTGCGATCCCCTCAGGCGGCGGCGGCGGCGGCGGCGGCGGCGGCGGCGGCGGCGGCGAACTGACAGAAGATAATTTACAGGTTGCCTTGCTGGTCGTGTATCGATGAGTCATCCGGGTGTGTAGTCGCTTCCGTTGCTTGACGTGTGCACATGCATGTTCTTGCACATTTCTGCATCTTCTTGAGAAAGACACAAACTCCTATATGCAGAGTTTGAACGCGTTGATCTGCACATGTGCAAACTGTCCTGTGTGAGCTCAGCTCGTCGTCCCGCCCCCTTTAATGTCACGACAACACGTCTACTCCCGTTGTGCACCTTTGTGCACAATGCCTCCCCTTCCATGCGCGCGCGTGTGTGTGTGTGTGTGTGTGTGTGTGTGTGTGTGTGTGTGTGTGTGTGTGTGTGTGCGTGTGCGTGTGCGTGTGCGCGTTGCTGTGACTGACAGGTCGCCCCGGAGGGCTCTCTTGTCACGTCGAGAGAGGAAGCGCAGACGGCGAGGGAGACAGCGAAGATGACTGGAGGGAAAAGCTGCACGGCGATAATTACGCTCCACCACTTAACCTTGACAAGACGCAGATCGAAATCATTCCTGTCGCTCTACAGGAAGCGTTTTCTGAGAGGGAATGATGGTTAAAACTAAATGATCACAGGAGACTGACCTATCGCTGGCCACTGTAAAACATACTTTCATCACTGACTTCTGTATGTAATTAGTCATTTTATTAATTCAAAGTAAACTAAGACTTATTGAATTATTAAAAGGGAGAAAACGGTCCGCTGTTTCCAATGTCAAGAACGACATTTGAACCGATAAGCTTTTAAGCCGAGATGGACGAGAAGTCCTCAAAGTGCTCCAAAAAGCTGGAAAATAGTCCTTCGTCTGACTAAACCTTGGCAGTGTCCGTTTCCTCAGAAGCACACGATACGTTGAATGTCTGATACAAACAATATGTTTCATGAATATGTTTTCATATCAGCCTGATGCCACGAGATTAACGCTGTGAAACACGGAGGTCCAGCACCCGTCCCGGCAGCCTCTCGGAGCGTCTCGCTTGTAATACTCGGTATTATTAAGGGACGTCAGCGAGTCCGTCAGCGAGGATGACTAAATAATAGGAATTTCAATTTAAGTGCAAAGCTTTTAAATGCAGCAACAAACTTGGTCAAAACACGAACAGGAATTTAAATTCTGGTACATGATGTATATATTTTATGAACATAGAATTAAATTGAATGCTTGATCCAGTTATTTGAGTCGGTATCGGCCCGATAGTCGTTATCGCTGCGCCCCTAGTTACCACATAACCTTAAGTAACAGTCGCTTGATGTTCTGCATCACTTGCTCTGACCAAATGCCCCCCCCCCAAAAAAAAAAGTCAGTGGATCTGTGGTTCCGAACAAACGTGCAATGCAACATTTTTCGACTGCATCCAAATCACCGAAGTTTGGACTTCGGAGGCCGTTCAGCATCGCTGTCATTCGTCACCGTTAAACACAAATGGTGGCGAATCTTTGCACAGCGCTCATCCAGTCCTCATTACCTTCCTCAGTCTTGTCCAGCTATCAGCATCATCCCTCATTACATCCTCGCAGCGTGTAGCTTACCAACGGGATATAGATTCATAAAACATTCATTCACGCCCTCTTTCCCACTGTGAACACAAGGAGGGTGTACTATATCCCTATGCATTTGTCAGAGTGGATATCACGCTGCCTGTGGGGCAGATTTCTTCTTCTTCTTTTTTTTAAACGGGGGCGGAGCTAGTTTTGTTCTTACTCGTCAAGGGCGAGATGACAAGATGGTGGCTGATTGAGGGAAAACCACAAGCTACAACAGTTAAGAGATCGTAAATCTTCAGCTTATGAGGAGCCGGTGAAATGACTCAACCTCTGCGACTGAGAATAAAACGTGCATTCGGAGCACTTCACATTTCTTCTCTGAGAATCTGTGTGTTCCCTACTTGGAGCCTGAAGAAGTGGAGGATTATTGAAGATAATTCACCCTGATTTTACGCCATGATATTTGATCCAGGCTTCTGTACACTTGAGGAGAATTTATAAAAAGCTTTGGCGGCATCAAACAGACAATATTTTGTTATGTCAATATCCCAAGATTGAGTCGGAAAGCCCATTTTAATCTCCCCCAGACTCACCTCTGGGCCTCAGCCCAGATTTAGAGAAACACAGCGAATTTACAAACTATTGAGGCCTAAACTGTCCGATTATCGAGAACACGCTCTGTCCAAATCTTCTCTGGCCTTTTTTTAAAAAAAACTTTTCTTTTCCTCGTCTCCTTCCCTTGACGCTGGAAGTGGATTCACCAGGTGAAATCAATAGGAAATAAGGGCTTTCACCTGGATTGGGGGGTCTTTTGATTTCATGAGAACAGCGTGTTGTTTCAGTGCTCTCCCTGCGGATACAAACACACGGCCATTGTGTGTGTGTGTGTGTGTGTGTGTGTGTGTGTGTGTGTGTGTGTGTGTGTGTGTGTGTGTGGAGCAGGAGAGCTTTTTGGCCGGCGCAGAGTGTGTGTGAACAGTGCACTTTGTTTTGACTGGCGCCGTGAGAGAATCGCTGCTCAGCCAGTGAGGCAGTTCGTGTGTGTTGATGGAGGCAGGTTAAGAGCGTCAGTGTTGCGTCGCGCTGATGCCCTGCCTTAACTGTTATTACTGCAGCTTTTCAAATGCTCCTCTGACACTTTGACACTCCAATTGTGCCGGGATGAGAGAGAGAGAAAGAGAGAGAAAGAGAGAGAGAGAGAGACGCGTGACCTCTCCTCCGTCAGTGTAACGGGTGAAACATTTGACCCAGGGCTGTGATGTCACCGCGTGGAAAGCCTCCATTGTTTTCGTGGGACTCGGCTTTACCTGCCATTCGAAGGCACTGAGCTGGTTCTTAACAGCAGGGGAAGTTATCGCTGACGCGACTTTTGTTCGTAATCGTCGGAAGCTCGTCGCCTGCGGTCCAAACGTCGCAAGTCGACAGGATTACTTTGACTTACGGAAAATAAAAAAGAATTTCATGAATTAAATGCCGGTACGCGTCCGACTTGTGAGGCCCAGCTGGGACGATCCTGACGAGCCACACCACGTCAATGCTGGTCTTTAACGAATCCACCTGAGTCCACTTCCTCTCCATAAGCCTGGACGTGTGTGTGTGACCACGCCGGCTGTAGTGCTTTTAATGTAACTATGTTATGCTCCAGTTATTAGTGTGGACAAAAAAAAAAAAAAAGGTAAATTTGCTCTGCGGGTGGAATGAAAGTCTGTCGTCAAAAAAACCCACAACAGTTCATATTCTCTCGATGCTACTTTAAGGCCTTTACACAGTGGAGGCGCTTAAAGGCCGGTTGATAACCAGGGGGTGTGGTTGAACCACCTGAATCCCTTTAGCTGCTGAACCTCTTTACTTAAACCTGCTGAATTGAATCCCCCGTTTAGCCCGAGGTGAACTTAAACTCACAACGAGTAACGAGTATTAGTCGGCCGTTATATTAAGATTGTTGAGGGAAGAGAGGAAGCACTACTTCGACATCAATAACAGCAATCATCATCCCGTTGCAACCTATATTTTGAAAAAAAAAAAACCCCGGGGACATGATGAGCAGGTACTACAGAGTAATACCGCCATCATTACTGCACATTTTAGGTATGCAGATTTATAGTGGCATTGCGTGCTAAATAAGAATCCCAACGACTTGCGCTAAAAACACGAATTATTCTGTAAAGCGTTCAAATGTTCAAACACTAATCACAGCGGCGTTTCATCCAGCGACTGATCTGAGAATCCTTCTTCTAATTACAAACTAAAAAGCAGCTCAGTGTTGCTGCAGACGCATTTGGGGCAACGGTGTCAATATATCATCTCGGGCTCTTCTAAGGGTGGGTCATATTTACTATACCGCCATAATACCCCATCATCAATTCCCTTTGTACCGGCGGGTTGTGGAGGCTCACGGGATTACAACAGGCAGCTCCAGCGAGGCACATGTACAGGTGTGAGCTCGTGCTTTTGTCTGCGCTTCAGCCCGCGTGAAGGCTGCTAAGACAGTGAAGCTTCTGTTTTTAAAACACAACACACACACACACACACACACACACACACACACACACACACACACACACACACACACACACAGAGAGTCAGGACCTCAAGCTGAGCAAGGGAAGAACAAAAAGTTAAAATCTCCCCCGGGGACGGATGCGACACAGATGTGAGCTCTCTCTTCCGTGACACGCCGCGTCTCCGTCCTGTGCAGCAAATTGGCGGCGAGGTTTCTTGAAACAAATTCAAAAAAAAAAAAAAAAAAGAAGGTGCAGCATCTCCAGGCTTTTGGAAGAAAAAAAATGTCTCTGCATGTCGGAGGAATCTGAAGCAGCGGAGACATCGGATTACGTCTGCGCCGCCCCCCCCCAGATCCAGCCAATCCCCCACTTTAAACCCCCCCCCCCCCCCCCGACACGATCTGCTTCCACCGCACTCACACACGCTGACCAGGGTGGCTCCTAACGGACTAATGAGGGCCACTTAGGTGTCAGCATTAGGCTTAGATAGCGGAGGGACAGAGCGAGGACTTACAGCAAGTCCACTGTAAGTCCTCGCTCTGTCGCTGTCTCACTCCGTCTTTCTATTCCCCCCCCAATTGTTCTTCACCATCTTTACTCTGTCTTGATTTATTTATTGTGAAAATTCTTCCTTGAATTCTTTGTTTGTCTTTCTTTTTTTTTTTTTTCCATCTCTGCAGTCAGGGCTTACCGTCGGCTCATGTGTGTGTGTGTGTGTGTGTGTGTGTGTGTGTGTGTGTGTGTGGGGTGGGGGGGGGGTTTGACTTCAGTGGCCACGTCTGAATAATTCAGATGGGACTTTACCTTAAAACGCTGTCAAAACAACGGTATCGCTGTCACACAACTGTATCCCCCTCCTGGATTTACTCCACAATCACTCTGTCACAACATGTCTGCATCCGCTCGTAAATAAGACGCAGAAGAAGAAAGTGCATCTTGTTGAATGATTGCACACGGACCAAAAAAACGACCGTTTTTATACCTAAATCAAATGTAACTTTTGATGTGTATTCAGAATATGTTCCATTTCGTTGCACTGCGTCGGTTGTTTAATGTTATGACGCATCAACATGTCAGTGCTACTTTCATTCATTAAAAAGGTGCTTTATGCATGAATGGGTGCATTCACGGCTGAGCCGACTGCTAACGGTGCTGACAGAGCTGCAGAGGACGACGTTATCAGCGGTAAGTAAAAGTACAGAAAGTGATTACAACTAGCCTCACATTTACCAGCTGTAACTTTACATTGACGTCAATAATAATGAGTACTTTTACCTTTAGTGTAATTATGATGCTAATCATCTGAATCATTGAATCCAGGACTTTTACTTCTAACAGTATTTCTACACTGTATTGTTAATTGTCCTCAAGTTAAAGATGTGAGTACTTCTTTCACCACTGCTGAAAAGTAACTAGCACTACTATACAAATGTAGAAGAGTAAAAAGTTTACTAATTGCCCCAAAGTAGCGAGGAAGAAGTATAAAGTAACAAAACGAAAATGCTAGCTCTAGTTTTCCAGATTCATCTGCAGATGCTGAGAGTGCGAGACGTTGTTTACATCATGATCACATTCTTTTTCACACGCTCTCAAAAGAACCGCAGAGTGCAACATCAAAGGAAAGTGAGAAGGCAGAGTTAATGCTAGAGGTATATAATTACTTTTAATTATATACTGTTATCTGACAAAGATAATTTAAGATGTGTGTGTGTGTGTGTGTGTGTGTGTGTGTGTGTGTGTGTGTGTGTGTGTGTGTGTGTGTGTGTGTGTGTGTGTGTGTGTGTGTGTGTCACCTTTTTGTAACGGTTGTAAGCGGTGAAGAAAACAAAGGTTATTCTACGACGTCAACCGCCACAAAAGCTTCCGGTGCCATTAAACTTCTCCGCTCGTTGTTTTGTTTCCTGCTTGAATTAAATTGCGCAACAGAAGTCCTGCAGAGCGGAAGCAAATGTTCTCTTCAGTCCAAACAGCTGGCCTCCGACAGTCTTCCCTCTCCGGTGACTGGATTTCATGACAAAGTCATTTTCAGATTCACTTTCGTGCCTGCAGACGTATTTCATATGGCACGGTCGTCTCGGGTCGCTGATCATTCAACTTGAAAACTATACGTAGGACAGATGGAACGCAAAATACATATCTTCACTACAATCACGATCAAAATGCACTCAAACCACCTGGAAACCCGTTTTTAAATGCTAACAATGCTAACCCCTACGACGCTCCAGCGTCAGCTTGTATAAGTGCAGGGCTAGCTCCTAGCGGCTGTAGTAAATACGACGGGAGTAAAAGGAGGAAGTCAGACTAACTATGAAGCGAGTGAAAGACGGCGTAGGGGGAGGAGGTCGGGTCAAAGAACACAGGGCTTTCACCCAGGAGGCCGCTGTTCCAACACATTCTCACACATTGAGTAAAGTAGCTCAGTCATCCGGCCTAAACCTCAAACTACGACGCGCTACGAATCCGTCCAGCCTCAGTTTTGCACTTGTCAGGAACAGCGCGTCAATATTACATTACATTACATTACATTACATTACATTACAGTCATTTAGCAGACGCTTTTATCCAAAGCGACTTACAATAAGTGCATCAACATTGGTAATCAAAAGAACTACTAGTCACCAGAAGTCATAAGTACATTTCCTTTAAACAAGCATCTAAGAGCATGAAGCAGAGCATAACTCAGAGCCAAAGTACAGAAACAAGAAAAACAGGTCGTGCTATAAGTAATATGAATACAATAAGTGCAACACGCTAGTATGAATACAATAAGTGCAACAAGCTAGTATGAATACAATAAGTGCTGAGTGGAAGGATCAGGGTAGCACTTCCTGAAGAGGTGGTCTTTCAGCCTGCGCCGAAAGATGGGCAGCGTCCAATATACGCTTGTTCCATGCATGGTGTCTTTTCAAAATAACAACAACAATAATAATAATAATAATAATAATAATAATAATAATAATAATAATAATAATAATAAATGCCTTCGCGCACACCAACATACACTCATTTTTTCCCCCGTCTCTAATCATCTGACAGAAATACTCAAACATCCACGAACAAAGAGCAGAAACAGATTTCACGTGCGCCCTCTTCACGTGCGCCCTCTTCACGTGCGCCCTCTTCACGTGCGCCCTCTCCCACCTCTAGGATTTCTCTGATTCCGTCGAGCCTTTGTGTGGCGCAAAGAGAAGCTTTGATGTCACCGTATATCTTCCTGATCTCTCTGGCTCCACTCTGGCCTCCGCTACCTTCAGGTTTTACTTAGAGCACCACCAAAAACGTCAAATTTAAGGCCAGGCTTTGGGAAATTGGACTTAATATACTGCTTGCCCCTTTCTCCCCGAGTACCTTAACAGCCCCTCTGAGTCGCAGAACATAAGTCATCAGTTAAAAAGGTGTCCGGTCGAAAACCGGGACTAAAAAAATGTGTGTTGAAACATTTGATGTGACGTCTGGCTCCAAAACAAATGATGCATTTGAAAAATGTAAAGACGTAAATATGTTTCCAGCACTAATGAGGTCTTTTTTTTAACGAGATAGTTGGTTAAAGCACAGTTCTACTGAATATCTGGGGTTCGATTAAGACGAGTGCTTTAATGTATGAAGGGCTGACTCACATTTCAAAACGTATAATCACATTATTTGCATGGGGAAAGACATGTTTGTGACATGTATGTTGGTCGTTATTAGTTATTAGACGCCCAAAGTAACTGACCATCATGATTGGGCTGTAAACTAAGTAATTATAAAATGTAACATAAGTGCAGAAAACTCGTCACAAACGAAATAAATAACTCAACAACATGTTGGGACATGCACACTGGTCTCCTGGTTGAAAGTCCTGTGTTTGTTTAGGTTTTGTTTTGGTAGTTGGCGTTTTCAGTTTCCGGTCTTTACGCCACGTCGTCACACTCCCGGAGCGTTTTCTCTGAGCGTCTCATAATGATGTAGAAGAGCGAGACAGTCCACCAGCAACACAGGACATTCACCCAGGAGACCGCTATTCCTGTCCCGTTTCAAAACTAAAAAGGCGAACATTGACATTTTGTCACGCGAGTCGTCATTCAGGT
Organism: Cebidichthys violaceus; assembly: GCF_023349555.1. Taxonomy (NCBI): domain Eukaryota; kingdom Metazoa; phylum Chordata; class Actinopteri; order Perciformes; family Stichaeidae; genus Cebidichthys; species Cebidichthys violaceus. The sequence goes on from NW_027176739.1 coordinate 1,324,920, forward strand.
AACTCAGAGTGGGAAATGTCGACCCGAGCACTAGACCTAACAAAGTGCTTTTATTGGATAAACCTAACTTCCTGTGAAGACTGAAGTTTATTTTGAAAAGACACGATGCATGTAGTGGAAACCTAGAGTGTAGACCGACGATATTTAGCGAGTTGGGAGTGAGAATGTGTTGGGGGAGATGTACATGTTGCACATTTTCTTATATATAAAGATCAGGTAACCTGATTGAGAGACTCTGCACAGGTCACATCTGCATTAAACCACAATTTGTGGCTCACCGTGGAGCTGTAAACACCTATTTTAATTCATACCGTTTCCTTTGAGCCCCATCTGTTCTGCTCCACACCACAGCCTGTTATGCAAAAAAAAAAAAAAAAGGCAATCTCTTGTACAGGCAACTGATACACGCAAATGCTTCGCTTTGCATCAAATCACCTTAACAAAACGTGTGCCAACGGTCTCTCATCCTCTCTGTGCATTTGAATAAAAATGCACCTTGACGCTGAAAGAACAAGAGCGGGGGGGGGGGGGGGGGGGGGGGGGGGGGGGGGGGAAGAAAAAGAAAAAGAAAAGAAGAAGCCCTGAAATGTAAGCTCGTCTCTCCTTGATATCCCCGCCAATTTATTCCGCCTGTCTGTCAGCGCTGCCATCCATCTGTAACATGAAGACAATGATGAAGCCGTCTCTCATTTGGCAGCTGTGGCCTCTTGTCAGGAGCAAACCAACTCCTTTGCATGCGATGCGAATGTCCCGGGCCTAGAGCGCGCAGCCGGCCCGTCTCGGTATTAAGCAGGTAGAGCTGGTTGGAGGCGGCCGGTAATGGAGGTGTAAAGCTATTGCGCGCGGGTGAAAAGAGGGGTGAGCATGAATTATTCCAACTGTGCCTCTGAGCAGCTTTGATATCCGAATACAACTATGCAATCAGACCAGCTCCGAGCAGCTGCCAGAGACGGGTCGGGCAGTTATGCAAGAGCGAGAGGATCTGAAAAAAATGTCCCGAAACCACCGACGGTGCCAAAGACGAGGCGCTAAAAACAACAACAAACAAAAAAAACACGCCATGGAGGTGACACATCGGAAAAGCTAACAAAAGAGCGGCGACTAATTACACCTGCAGATGAACACGCCCAGAGGAAGGCAGAAAGTGCACACCTACCGCAGCAATGTTTCTGAGAACAATCGGCACATCCGCATGCGCTCAAGTCAATTAGGCCGCGAATAGGAAATTCAGATATCGGGTTACGTCTGCCGGCAGAGAGCGTGAACTTTCGCTAACCTGTAATAATTCAGAGAGGGGTTTTTTTTTTTTTTGCCGTCTCCGCACCGCCCTGCTTCAACATTTATACAGCGTCCTATTGTTTTGCGGCGATATTTGATTTATACACAAGATACTCGCATCAGGAAGAAAAAAAAAAAAAAAAAAAAAAGCCAACAATTGTGCGCTGCTGAGCTGCCGAGCAGCTGAGCGCTCAGGCTTTGCTCAAGGGCCCATTCATGATGTTTACAGAACGCAAGAGAGCGAGAGAGAGAGATTTACACTTTCCCTTCTCCTGCCACGATTTCCTCGAGGTCCAATCCCAACCCCGCTTCTCAAACCTCACAGTCCTCCCATTGGTCCGTTTAAACACTCGCGAACATGCTGACGTGACACCCTCGTCTCATCTAGCCCCGCTGAGGCGTCCCTCGGATTTTTTTGTTGGACGTACAACTCGCCCATTGACGCTCTGAAAGGACGAAGCGGTGATGGACGCTTCCCCCGTGTTATTGTCGAGACGCTTTTCATCAACCGGAGGAGGGCTTCAGACGGGGGGTGGCTGGACTCTCTTCCATGGACTCCACCAGAACAGAAATACTCTCCAGTGTTTACGTCAGATGACACAGGCACTAAGACAAGAGCATCTGCACAAGAACACACCACGCATGTCTTCTTCTGTTCATTGCAGAACTAGTCTGAGATCTGAACTTCAGAGATTTTGTGGGGAAACGGAGTAGATCTTTAAGATCTATTTAGAGTACAAGTTTGTGTTTGATTAGAAGTGGAAACAGTGACCTTGGGTTGAGGATGCCTCATTTTGGTCAAAGTAGTGATGTAGTAGTAGTAGTACAACAATACTAACCAGGTTTTATTTGTTTTTAGCTAGCAGCGTGGCTTTAGGGACGACAATGACGTTGGTCTACAACTTTGGTTCCGAATGAAATGTCTCAAAAACTAGCAGTTACTTTAGTTATCCTCTGACTTTACAACCGGTGCCATCGTCACTTGGTCCAATACTTTGGACATCAGCCTCTGTCTCACTTTGTGTTTACTGCTAATTAGCTAATGCTATCGTGCTAAAACGCTAAACTACGAGGATATGAGGAACACCCAGGATATTCAAAGTGCATTCAGTGCGCATTATGCACTTACAAGCCGGGATGTTTTTTTCGGTCTATTCTGACCCAGGATCCTCTGCGCAGCGAATATATGAACAAGAGGGTCAAAGTTCAAGGGGAGCTACAGTAGGCTTCCTACTGAAAGCCAATGTCTTTTGTGAGCATGTTAGCATGCTCACGTTAGCATTTTGGGCTGACTGGTCACACGGACGCTTCCATGATGAATTGCCTTGCAGTTCAAACCTTTGAAACAGATTTTTGGAGCTTGCAAATTTCAAATGGGCAGACAACTTTTCCTTTCACAAAAGGATGCATGATCTGCTGACTGTGTGAACGGTGCTAAAGTCACATCACAGTCCACAGCTGGGTTTCCCAGCTTGTTGCGCCGACCTCGGGAAAAGCAGAGGCCGCTACAGCAGCTTATAATCACGCACAGATTTGGAATGAGACGTGGGAGTCAAACTCGTAGCGGCGTAACATTCAGGTGTCCGCAGACTTTTGACCGTAGCAGTGCAGATAGACAGAAGTCTGACAAGGTCACAGATGAAAAGGCAGACAACAGAGACGGAAAGAGACAGAAGAGGCTGATTTATTGATAACAGTGTGGAGACGTGATGGATCTGGGCATCGAGGGAGCATTCCTCCCCGAACAGACGTGATGGAGCGACGGAGGGAGAGAAACAGAGATGTGGCGAAGAGGAGAACAAGAAAGGAAACAGGAGAGAAGGTCGGACAAAAAAAAAAAAAAAATGTTTCAAAGTGAGGGAAATAGATCAGCAAAAAAAAGAGTCGATGATAGAAGAGATAAAGGCCAAACGAAGGAGAGAATTAGCTACAAACAAAGACGACTGAGGAAAAGAGAGAAGGGATTAGCGATGGAGAGAGTGAGCGGGCGGAAAAAAAAAGTTTGCGAAAGAAAGAAGAGACAGAGGGAGAGTCACACGGGAGACAGAAGTGAGACGAAATAGGACTGACAGATAGACGAGGGAGGGGGAGATAAAGACAGAGGGAGCGGGGAGGAGAAAACAGCTTCTCTAAGCCAGCCAGGAGGAGAGTGCCAGCTGTGTTTATCTGACCTTTCACCTCAAGGCCACTCCAATCTCTACAAGACCTCAGTGCGACTAGCAGGCGCGCACACACACACACACACACACACACACACACACACACACACACACACACACACACACACACACACAGTGTACTTCCCCACAGTACAGCTGCAACCAGTGGATTACTGAAGCACTACTTTACCTGATTAAAACTGAGAAAAGGTGGCCAGGCAGGAAACACACCTGGACTACCCTCCGATCACCTTTTTCCATCAACTTCTCTTTAACTTCTGGACGTGGGTTTATGGTTAACCCACCTCTCTGAGCACATGGTTGCTTCTGTCATTGTTTCACTCTCAAGTATTTCTGCTTTTTGTGCCAGAAGAGAAAAGAGCTGCTCCTTAATCCTGCAGCCCTGGCCTCTGGCAAATCAGCTCCTCTCACAGGCCAGACACACACACACACACACACACACACACACACACACTTACACACACACACAATGTGTAAGCCAGATCAAAGCCCGACAGCCTCCACAGACCCCCACTGCACACCCTAATGTGTCTCTGGGCCTCACTTTTAGCCATTTTCGCCTCATCTCTCGCGCTCTCCCTCATTTCTCGCCCCGTCATCCTTTATCTCATCTGTCCCCAGAATCTGTTATTGCAGTTCTCTCTCCCCCCCTCTTTCAGCCCTCTCTTCTCTGTCCCCTCGTAAAATATGTCCAGCCGGACGGAGCGTCTTCCTCCTCAACCCGAGAGAGAGAGATAGAGAGATAGAGAGATAGAGAGAGAGAGAGAGAGAGAGAGAGAGAGAGAGAGAGAGAGAGAGAAGAAGCAGCTGGTTTGACACAACAAGAGGAAGAGATGGACGGACGGATGGATGGATGAGGAGGTAGATGGGGAGAAGAGATATGGGAGAAGGTGACGGAAGAAGAGTGGGAGATGGAGAGAGACAATGGACAGAGAGGAGAGCGAGACATAACGGATGAGATCTGCCGATGTCGGACAGTTCAAGACGTTCTCATGCCAACTCGTCCTCACTTTTAATGCAGCATGAACTACAACACTTGCTTAGGCTTAGTCCCAAAAGTTGACTTAGTTAAGCTACATGAGTAACATAAGTTTACGCGTCACAAGCATCACTTACGTAAATTCAAAATAACTCAACGGCACTTTGGGACACGAACGCCGGTCTCCTGGATGAAAGTCCTGTGGTTTTTTTTGTTGTTTTTTTTGGTGTTTCTTTATAATACGCCGCCACACTCCCGGAGCTTTTTGTCTGTGCGTCTAGTAATGACGTGGACGGCTTTCCAAAAAGTAGTTACTCGAAAGCCCCGGTGCGTCTCATACAGACGGCGAAGCTTTGTTTTATAGTCGTGCGTGGCAGCGATGCACGAGCCGGATAAACCGAGCTTAAAGGGCGCCTGTTGCAAATTAGCAGCGCATAGCAGTAATGTCTAGGCTTTTCTGGCTAAAATACTTTTTTTTTTTCCCTTCAGTGTATTGAAGGTTTTACATGAGTTCCCTTCAAATCGCAATTAATATATTGTGTTATGCAGATATCTTTCAAACAAAAGGCCCAAAAGCTGTTTGGATTAAAAACAGAGCTTCCAAAAGACCCAGACAGAAACAGAAATGGTTCCTGATGCGCAGAAATCAAACACACACACACGCACGCACACACACACACACACACACACACACACACACACACACACACACACACACACGAGGAGCAATAGCTGAGGATAGGCGGTTAAAATACCCAGACATGAATTAGGCAACAAGGCTGACGTTAAGTGCTCTTCCTCAAGCAGCCGAACAAGCCGTTTGTTTAGTTCAAACAAAAAGAAAAAAACCACATTGTTTCACATTGCCAACACCGATGACGACGATCACGGCCGAAAGAGAAGAGAGCGCCGCCTCTCACCGGCGTAAATTCCAAGAAGAGACTCGAGCGGCATCACCCACGCAGTCGTGAATAAAAGAAAAGGCCGAGATCTCGGGGATTAGGGCCTTAAACTCACCCTCACTCACCACAGACGAGAGCACTGACTAAACATTCGCCGTCTATACAGCCGTCTTTCACATCATTTAATCACATCCATACTTAACATATTAATTTGGCATTTGAGGATTAGTTTGGTAAATTACAGTGGCGACTGTTGATGCTGTGATAGATGGAGCGCTTTGGGTTTTTTAGCACACCCGTTCTGGGAATGAGTCACAGCATTATACTTCTCAGAAGGAGACAAACAGAGATTAGTGGGCTTACCTTACTGCCACACAGGTAGACACTCTGTCAAACACACACACACTCACACACACACACTCACACACACACACACACACACTCCGGCAGACAGAAGCTCAAGCTTTAGGATAACACACAATTAAACAACGAGCGGCAAAGCCAAGAAAACCAGCAGTGGTGCAATCAATTCAGAAAGAAAAAGATCTCACGCTCCTTTGATCGCAATTCAAGGTGTTTGAGTTTAGGTCACTGCATTTGGCAACTGTGTGGTTTCCGTGAGCGTCTGCAGCTTGAGAAAGAGGCGCACGTTTCAAAATGTGCTTTTCTAAGCCGTGAGATTCGGACGTTTCTGGGACGTTGTTGCATATAGAGCGAACGACGCACCATGAGCTAACAAAGACGGGACACATGTTTGTTTTCCTCCAACATTGCGCTTCAAAACCTTCAATTTTGAGTACAGCAACAACATAAAAACATGGATTATGTACAATGTGGATCTGAGTGCAGACACCAAAAACAAAATGTAAAAGCAACATGTTTGCTCCATAAAACCCGAGGACAGACTACGACCCGCATCTAATTCATCCCGTACGTTAAATCATGTTAAATCATGTCTCGTACGTTAATTCTTCACGTGAAGATGCCCGGAGTTCTCCCCCGCGACCAGATTTGTATTAGTCGGCGCTCGACGGGAGAGTTTTGGCGTTCAGAGCCGTCGCTGCCTCAATGACACGGAAAACACCTGCAGGAAACGATGACGCCCTGCAGAAGAGTTGCCACGAATACGGCGAAAATCAACAAGACGCCGATACATTTAGGGAGCTTTAACTATGTCAGTTGTCAAATCCTCCTATTAAAAGCATTGAAAAAATACAAAATAACATTTAATTACATTGTTCTTACTATCATTTGATTAAATGACATTTATTTAAATTGAATTAAACCTTGTTGTCATTATACTTGCATGTGAAACATTCAAAGATGAATGACGTCTACAGTAAATAACTGTAAATTATCCCTCTAAATTCTGCACAGAACTTTTAAAATGTTCAGTGTTTTATACGCTGTAAACATACAAGCAGATATATATATATATATATATATATATATATATATATATATATATATTTATTATAAGTGCTATGAAACATTTCAGACAATAAGATTAAGATGAATGTGTACATTCTGATTACACCGTCTCTTATAGATCTACCGATATCTGATGATTCCTCTGTACTTTTCACGGATTCATTTCTGTTATTTTTGCAACGTGAACCTGCGTTTTAAACTATTTACTAACTATTTATGCGGCACCTTTCGAACCAAATGCACTTCAAAGTGATGTAAAAAGTATCAAAATGTTAATACAATAAACAGAATAAAATGATTCATAATGATCAACAATAAAAACGCAAAATAGAGTAAACACAAAAATTATAATAGACTTAATACAAATAATAAAACAACGATTTTAAAACACTCCAGAAAAGCCATACTTTAGTTTACATTTATGAATATCAATATGAACGACTGAGAGGCCTTCCGGGTTCATAAGCCAAGAACATCGCATGTAGTTCGGTGTGTTTCCAGAGCTTTCAACCACATCTTGTGGCCTTCTTTGTCACGGAGATGGTTTTGGATGGACCAGGAAATGAGTCAGCATTTTGTGTACTTCCGGTTCCCCCGTCCCAAAGTCAACTGTTGTTGTTTTTTTTTTTGAACTGGTCTTTGGTTAGATGCCTGTAATGAGCTCTGTGGTTAAAACAAGCTCAAGAGGTTTTTAACGTTTTGTTCTACGACATTAAATACGTCAGTAAAACCCCCTCTTGTGAATTTTGAAGCTTTCAGGTATAGCTTTAAAAATAAAAAAAGGCAAACAAACGGCTAAATGAGACCGTTAAACGTCATCCCGGCGACTAGTTGGCCTGATCCAAAATAGAATGAACAGATCCCATCGAGTGCCCTAACCTCCGGTCTACAAAAGAAGAATTCATCCCTGCATCACTCTAGATTTAAAAACGTGGGTAAAAGCTTTGTAAACTTTATAGAGGTTCTGTTTGTCCAAGTTGAATTCACCTCCGGACCACTACGCCCTTTATGTTAGCATGACACTGTATATGTAGCCACAGTACGTCAGAGGGAGGACTCCATAATAAACACTCTTGTTCCAGTGTCAGCTCTCAAATTACAAACACACATACCCTCACATGTGTAGACACACAGAAAGACACACACACACACACCCTTATATACACACACACACACACACACACACACACACACACACACACCACTCACCCTAAACCCAATTCCACAGCCGTCTACTGCGTACATTGTCTGCTGCTCCCGAAAACGAATTAGTCACACATGTTTGCATTTGTACACAATCCCGCCCAGCAACAAACACAACAGGCGCTCAGGGTCACACACACACATACACACACACATATACATACATATATATATATATATATATATATATATATATATATATATATATATATATATATATATATATATATATATATGCATGAACACACTCTCGTGACACGAATGTGCATAACTACACACACAGAAACGTGAGGATACTTTGTTTTGTAAAAACACACAAAGACAAACCAAAAAATGAGCGCACACCTCTGTGACAGTAACACACACACACACACACACACACACACACACACACACACACACACACACACACACACCACTACACTGGTGGTCCTAAAGCTCCGTGTCTTTTGTCTCTCGTGGGAGGCCGCAGACAAAAGCAACAACCTGACAGGTAAACAAGCCGTCATGTTTGGGCAGACCTACCTGAGAAAGGCTCTCACCCTTTTCTCAGCCTCACCCGACACACCCTCCTCCTCCCACCGGCAGCGGCTCCAGTCTGCGGCTTTTCTTCCCCGACGGTCCTACCTGCGTCTCTCTCTCTCTCTCTCTCTCTCTCTCCCCCCCCCCCCACAATCTTTGCCCTCGTTGTTTAACTTCTCTCCCTCAACCTGAAGAGAAACGTTCAGATGTCAAATCAGGCCGTCACATGATATATGATGACATACCTGTGTGGCGGCCATATTGGATGTCCGGAGCTCCAGAGCAACAGCTTATTAACACACAAGCCGTGAATATGAAATAATAATATAATATAAATAAAAAGGAATGTGGATCAACCCGACACGCCGACTGCAAACCCTCCACTGCATTGCAAAACTAAATGCACACGCCACTACGGCGGTGGGTCAATAAATGACCCAACAATCCGGCCAATAACACAATGGCTCCGGTGCCAAACAGGCTGCAATGGAACAGGAAATAAAAGAGCCAAAGATGTGGTTGACTTCCACTCTCAGTGTTGGTGTTAGTGCGTGATGTCACGATCACGTCAGCCTTTATTCACGGTTGGTAATGGAGGTTATTAGATGCCAGAGATGACCTTAACGGCCATTTTGAAATCCAACCATACCAACCATAATGCAGCTCCAGACCACAGAGTATTTTGCCAGCAGCTTCGGTCCAATAAAATCGCTTAAATCTTCATTATTCGTTTTCAAAGTTCTTTGACAGACGCTGAATGTTTGTCAGTTTTGGCACAAAAACTGAAAGGTATCATCCTGGTTACCAAATATTGGTCCGACCCAAATTATCAGAGCATTAGGCCAATGACATTTGGTTTGATGTGTGTGTGTGTGTGTGTGTGTGTGTGTGTGTGTGTGTGTGTGTGTGTGTGTGTGTGTGTGTGTGTGTGTGCGTAATCCGGCCTCACACACAGCTATCTTAAGTGCACAGACATGAACACACACACACACACACACACACACACACACACACACACACACACACACACACACACACACACAGAAGCAGCAAATCCTTTCCAAACAGTTGTGAAATAAGTCTCGTAAGACAAGAGTCTAACTGAAGCCACCCACACCTGCTTCATCACTGGAGTGAGTTTCTACCGTTTCCCTCCAACTAAACACTGGGAACCAGTTTGTTGGTTCTGCGCAGCAGATGTCCGATGGTGGAAGACCACGACCACATGGGACAGAGGGAAGGAAGGGAGGGAGACGAGAAGCTTGCATAGAGAGACCGCTGGAGCCGTTAGTGACGAGGTGGAGAGTTGACCGGTTTTACTTCAACTCAGTTTGACATCGGTTACACAGTGTTTATGTAAATGAAGCTTAAATGGCTTTTTATTTTTGGAAAGGAACAGGCAAAAAGCAGGTTGTGGCTAATATTAGCTGGTCAACTTTAGATAAATGTTGTCGTATATTACCGAGTCAGTCTACATGTCATCATCAGACTGTCCCACATGAAATGACTAAATGTCTCGTTTGTCTTTTCCCCTTTTGGAGGGACATCATCGGTCAGCTCTAGTGATTACTGTTTGGATCAGAATAAGTTGTTAATGAAGCTTCGTCACCATGGTTATAATACCACACATGTTAAGGTTAGTTAGGTGATAGACTTGGATAATTATAAAACAGATTTATTAAACAGTGAAGAGTTTAGGAAGACAAAGAAGAAGAAAAGCCGTCCTGTCGACGTGGACCTTATGTTCTATGAATCTCCTCGTTTCATTTGAAGCAATAATATTTCCAAATAAGTGCATTAACTGCAAATAAATGCTTAATAAAGTTAAACGGCTTGGTAAAGGTTTAACAATGACATGATATGTAGTTAAACTCAAAGAATAAATGTGATTGTTATTAAAAAACAGAAACTCAAGCAGGTTATTAACAGTCTGTAAACAAGTATTAGTGCTTATAAATGTCATATAATCTAACAAGAAACGTGTTCATGATTCTGTCATTAACACATAGTGTTACTAAGCATCTCACAAGGGCCTTATTACCTATGACCTAACGCTTATTACAAGGAGCTTCGCATGAAGCGCCTCCCGGGTTCTGTGAGCACAATAGATTCTGGACTCTGCAGCTATTCGGACGGTCCTGGTGCTTTATGGTGATCACCGGCGAGACGTCATAGGTCACCGCTTTTTATTGAGAACTACATCATCAGATAAGACTGACATGAGGAGCAGCAGTGAAGACAGACCGCGTTACACGAGAAGCCGTGTGTGTGTGTGTGTGTGTGTGTGTGTGTGTGTGTGTGTGTGTGTGTGCCGCTGTGGGAAAACACTCTTTCCTGACTGAAGATAACCAGAGTCCCAATTCCTCCTCCTCCTCCTCCTCCATAACTCCTCTTTAACCTGGCCTGCTCGGTCAGGCTACTGTGTGTATGCGTTGGCATTAGTGTGTGTGTGTGTGTGTGTGTGTGTGTGTGCCTGTGTTAATATATACCTGTGTCTGCGTGTCTGGATCCCTACACAGCATGGGAAAGAATGAAGAGGAGATAGAGAAGAGGAGGAAACAAGTTGCTCCCTCTAGAGATAAAATGTAAAGATGCTTAAGAGCAAATCTGTGTTTATTGAAAAATATCATCTTGATGACAAAAATGCATTTAGTGTTAGAAAATAATCATGGATTCTCCGTGTTGTTTTCAGTAATTATGTATGACTTTTTTTTTTTTTTTTTTTTAAGCATCTGGCATAAATCTATAAAACCATACAGATCAAAACCTTTTTTGTTTTTTGTAAAGCACAGTTAACAGAGTAGTCCTAAATCTTCACGGACAGTTTAATCCTCTTACTCTGAGCATAAAGACGCAGTGCTCATGCTCAAAAACACTTAAGACAGACGCCTCCCCTTTTACAGAAGTTCACTATTTCAGAGATTTTGATTGATGAACTTTGAAAGAGACAGGTTGGGGGTTTTTTTTGTTGTTGTTGTTGCGTGTTGCTGCTTTAGAGAGAAGTCTTCAGGAGAAGCTCCAGGCCTCTTCTGTGCACTTTTATTGGCCTCGCTATCGACACCGTGTTTGTGCGATTCTTTAGAAACCAGAACGTGAGAAGGAGCTAAAGTGCTTCTCTGCTAAAGACTCTCGCGTTCAGCTTCAGAGCAGCACATACCGTTTTATCTGACAATCAAGATAAAAGTGCCAGGGGTGAGTTCACCGCTCCAGCTTTTCCTACTCTCCATTCCCCATACCTGGATCATGAGGAATTCCCAGTGAAGGGCAGTAAATTGTCCGGCGGGGGCGACGTTGTCCTCTCCCTCCTGAATACCTTCGACTCTGAGAAAAAAAAAAAAAAGAAAAAGAGAGAGAGACAAGAGAGGAGGCATGTTGAGTTTCACCTACGTGTCCTTTCTGAAAAACACATACATCACTTCTTTTTTTTTTTCCTGTAAAGGAGGATGTGAACCTGAGGCGGAGCAGCGTATGTGTGTGTGTGTGTGTGTGTGGGTGTGTGTGCATTCAGTCCATGACTTTCTCAGGTCCAACAGGGAGCACGTTGCTTTGTGAGGAATGAAACACGTGGTTGACCTTTTGTTGACGGACAAACACGGCTGAGCAAATATGCGGAGGTGGCTGATTCAGCCTCGGCGGTTTCTCTTGATCAATACGCGACGCTCGCTGGCCGCAGAGAAGTCCGACCCTCGCCAGGAACATGTCACCTCGACGGCTGTTCTGACGCATCAACTTCTAGGAAAGAAATATGATCCACAGGTGTGTTTATATAGCGACGCTGTGGTCAATTCTCTGAAGGCTGAGGTGTAAGTCAATGAGCCGTACGCATCCATCGTTGGATCCGAGGCCATAAAAAGTCACGTCAACCGGACAGCGTTTCAGGTTTTCTCATCTTCATAACTCGCGTAATAAAAGCAGCAAAGCTGTAGAAAAGTGTGACTTCTAACGAGAGGCCCACTGGCCTTTTGAGCTAAAAACATTTTGGTCTATTCATCAAGAACGCAACAATCCCATGAAGCCCCAGCAAAGTCCCAACAGGTAAAGAGTTCAGCATTTCAGGAGGTCACTGCACCCGGGCCAAAAAGTAGTCCAGCACAGAACCGCTCCACGTTTTACTGGTCAAACAAAAAAAAAAGCCATGGTGAGGTAATCAGTGACCTTTACAGATGCTGGTAGGCTGGATCTACCTCCAGTCCAGCTAAGCTAAGCTAAGCTAACCTGCTGCTTGCCGTAGAGCTTCTAATTTAAAAGAAATATAAAAAGTGTCGTCGATCTTTTTAATCGAATCCTCAGCAGGAAAACAAATACTGAATTACGTCGAGATCAAGCACACAACCGTGTTCAATAACCGAGCTGTAAGCACATACGCATAAAAAAGACAAAAACAAATCGAGAAGCCTCAGTGACATGAATGTGGTGGAGGTGAAGTGACAAACAGCAGCAGAACCAGACAGACGGCAGCTTTGACGACAACCACAGCATGTTTCCCTCACAGAGTAAAGAAAACGAGGCTAAATATTGTCCATTGTGAACAAGGCTCAAGGGTTCGTGGCACAATTCAAACTAATCCCGTTTGAATTGTGCCACGAATTAAGCATGATGTTTGTCCAATTAAAAGATTATATTCATAGCTTAGCTAGCTAGCTAGCGAGCCAAGACAGCGGCCATTTCGGCGCCGTATCGTGCGAGACGAGAGATTCGTTCTTTCTGTCTGAAATAAGTTCTCACGGGCTCATCGTACTCATGAGGTACTCATCGTACCTGCAGAGCCACCGCAGGTATACGTGTGGATCAGAAGTCAGCCTGCAGTCAGTGTAAAGTCAAAGCTGCAGCGTTACACACATGTGTGTGTGTGTGTGTGTGTGTGTGTGTGTAGTGCTTTGAGGACATGCAGCTGTAGGAGTGTGTGAGTCCGTGCACACGTACACACCGGAGTGTGTTTACAACTGTTTACACTGCGCAGGGTTCGAGCCTCTGCTCCGCCTGGTTCCACATAGCAGGCAGGTACACACCGACGGGGCAGGGAGGCCGTGGCAGCTTCTTAATCATGTCGCCCTCCTTTTTGTCTCTCTTCTGACAGTGCTTCGCTCTTGTGTGACGGCCCACGCCGCCGCCCTGGCCCGCTCACCTTTTCAGGGCTCCTGAAGCGAGACTACTAATGCACTTGCCGCTGTGCTCGCGGCCCCGCCGCCTCGCCCTGAGCTCCAAACTCCCGTGACGGCGCAGGACGCTCACTTTGTCTCCCGTGTTTGTCTAAAAATTGTTTCAATATGTATTTTTGGGAACGGTAATGTTTGCATAATAAATCTTTGTGTCAGGAGGATACAAAGAAAGCTATAGGTCGAAACCTGGGTGGGTCGTGTTGGACTCTCTCTCTCTCTGTCTCTGTCTCTCTCTCTCTCCTCGTTTACTCTCTACTCTACTTTCCATTCTCTCTCTGCCAGGTTGTTTTTCCAGCCTGCTGTCAGTAGGTTTATACAGACATGTATCAGGCCCAGTGCAGAGGCTGGAGCCGCCTTCTCCCCCCGAGTAACCTTTGGCAGTTCTCATGCCCTACGCGTCGCTACCTTCACATGCCCAGCGGGAGCAAGGCGCTGACAATCTGCAGAGTTACACAAACATGCTACAAACATTTTTTTTTTTGTTGCCATAAATATTTTCAACATGCCCCAACGCCTGTGAATCTAACATTAGCGGTGGCCACGAGCCAAAAAATCCAATTATCAAGCTATGTGCTAAGTAAGCTTCAGGCTCTTGGTCCTTAAGCTAAAAACAACTCCTCAAGTACAATTTCATTACATTTAGAACTGATCTCTTGTTATGGGGATCCTTTACTAGAGGCCAAAAGGATTTGTACAGACACTCTGGGCAGCCCTGGTGAAGACAAAGAGTGGAGGGGAAGTAATGTTCCTCAAATGATGGAAAATTGGCTCCTTTGTCTTAGTCCAAAAATAAGTTGGTGGAGCAGCAACCGTTGACAAAGGCCGTAGATTTCATCCAGAGAACAAGTACACCATCATCCATCACGGGCCGCAACAGTCAAAAGGTCACGATGACCTCCAGCACCGATATCAACATAACTCAATTTCACCGAAATAACCTTAAACAGCTTCCTTTTCATCTCCAAACTCCACCTAATGTCCCTCGGCCAAGACCCGCCCCTCAAACGCAGACTATAGCTAATCACAGCGTAGCGTTGGCCAAGCCACGACCAGGGTCCGGCAACGATCCGGCTCTGCTCCAGAGACCCTTATACGATCGTTCTAGATGTTCTTCATGTCTCCGGCTGGTTTTAGTAGCTTTGGAGCTCGTCGTGGTTAAACGTCGTAACCTGGAGAGGTTGGAAGGAGAACATTTACGTTTCTACGTAAAAACCAGTGGAGCTAGCATTAGCAGAGTAGCACGTCATTAACTAGCACTTAGCACTTGAATGTTAACACATGCTGCTTTTGCTCTTCAATGACTGTAACGGAGACTAAAGACACCGGCTTTACAGGAACAGAGTTGTTCCTTAACTTCTTTGTCTGGATCTCCAGGCGATGCGGTGGTTTCACTTTTACACTGATCTGTAGCGTGAGCGTCTATCTTTATCTCTTTAACATCCTGGATATATTCATATTGTAGACCTTCCCGTCTTCTCTTAACTTGCTGCCAAAAGCGAAGAAGCGCGTTCCCCAAAATGTCAAACTATTGCGTAAAGGTTTGAGAAAGTAGGTTTCGGGTTAGAAGAACCCAACATCAACCAAATGACATCAATGTCACACTGCTTCACAGACAACATTATGTCTGCTGCGACAAGTGGTCCTTGAAAGGAACAACATCAAATAATCGATCATTTAAGTGTTTCACCAAGCGACCGATGCCGTCCGTCTTCCTGTGAGGACAGTCTCAGAATTGGTTCAGTTTTTTTGGGGGTTTCTCTGCTTGTTTTCTTGCATGTAGACCTTTGTTGGGTGGGTGTACATCTGTGAAAGGAATCAATATTTGGGTAAGGCAAAGAAGTCTATTTCACTGTTTGTATTGCTTTAAGATCACTTAAATCACCCAAATGTGAAGAACCGCGCAGCCGAGTCGAGCTCCTTTGTTACAAACAGACTCTTGTAATCAGAGCAGCCACATGACCTCGTGTTTTTTTATTGTCCCTCGCCGGTGACAGAAGCAGACGGAGGGGAAAGGGAGGGGGGGGGGGGGGGGGGGGTGTAGTGATCTTAGTGGAACCGCGAAGGGCAACGCTATCCCAAACACAGCAGAGTGCTATAAGCCTCCGCCATAAATCTCCGAGCTCGCCGAGCCACAGCCAAGCTTGTTCAGTGCCGTGTGCCGCTCCAGAGGCCAGGATCCAGATGTTGGAGGGAGACGGTAAATAAAACAATCTATCAAAACTGAGGAACCAAAAAAGAAAAGTACTGTGTGTGTGTTTGTGTGTGTGTCTGTGTGTGTGTGTGTGTGTGTGGGGGGGGGGGGGGTGTTCCTGCATATTGGAAGTCTGTTTTAAGCAATTATCAATGAGCTTTTTTGACAATACAAACTCCCTCAGTGAGTGGAATCAGTACTTTAATCCCAATTGGGACAACATTATAGCAGCATGCGCTACAAGCAGCTCAAGGTGTCTCTGAATACAAAACAGGCCTGTTCCTCCGGATTAGTCTTTATCATTTATAGATGCAGGTGGATTGAAGGGATGAACGGATATGAAAATCTCATTGTGGAATAAATATCCGCAGCTTAAAATCTCATTGTGCGGAGCATAAGTGATGGTTTATTTTGTAAGACCTCTGCCTCTGGACGTGAACGCCTCTGAACTCCTGTTGGGACTGAATCCTGGAGGACCGATCCGTCTGCTGTGTCCCTGCTGCTGTGGTGTCTTTCTCAGCTTTCAGTTGGCCTGATAAACGGGAGATGACAAAACAAAAAAAAACAAAAAAAAGGAAGCGGACTCCTCCGATTTCATTTTAATGTTCAAAATCTTGAATTTCCAGGCTGTGAGTGTTGCTGTGGTAATGATTTTAGCCGCGCTGTGTTTTCTCACCAGCAGTCTGTAAGGAGTGAGGTCAATGCTCCACACTCACAGATCTGATCATCACTCAGGATTGGAGGAGACATTTGATGAAAACATGTAATAAATGGGGCGATGTTGTATTTGTGACGCTGAGATGTTTGGTGTGGTGCGAGAAATGCAGCAGTTTTGGTGGTCGGGCCTTTTAGGAAACATCACCGTTCGCCAGCTTTAGGTTCACGCTCAGATGAAAAACTGGAAGCTGGACGTCCGCTTCTCATCAGCGCTAAGCCCAAGAGGCCCGACGAGTTTTGGATTAAGTGGAAGAAGAAAAAAAAAAAGGGATGATGCCTCCTCTTGAAATGATGATCCATGCACCAGACCTGTTTACGTTGGTAATCTCCGAGCCCTGCGCAATCAAAACATCACTAATTTCACTGCCGATTGGAAACTGTGACATCTGCGTTTTCAACACACTTCAAGGAGGGACTGCTTCAAAGAAGAAGAAGAAGAAGAAGAAGAAGAAGAAGAAAAAAAAAAGAGGCAACTGGGAAGCATCCATTCCAAATAATAGCCCCGGTGATGAGAGGGTGACTTCATCCTCGTCCGCTCACGTGTTTTGAAATGGACAGATATCTAAAGTAGTGGGAATGCGATGCAGTAAATAGATCAGGGCTGTCTGTTGTGCATCCGTCTGGTCGAGTGTTGGTCTTCAACCTCCCCCCCCCCCCCCTCAATGAGTCCAGGACTTGCCGTTTGGTTCGTATGGAAGTTAGCCACGGCTACAGCGGTCGCAATGGCAACGCTACACATAAAAAAAAAATGGCCGCCGCTCTGACAATCGTGCTGCGATGATTTCAAGGGGATTAAATTGCTCGACGCTGGGCAGCTCGACAGGAAGGGAAATCCTTTTTTTGTAACATTGCAGCCGTTTGTCTAACTCACAGTCGGAGAGTCCACCTGCATGTCAACAAGCGACGACTAAAACTAGCAGTAGTAGTAATGCAAATGAACGACTCCATGCCTCAGCCACACACTCTTGTCACAGTGTAGGAACGCTACATTGCAGAAGCTCATCTTCTGTAACCGGCGCAACATTATTAAAGCGTGGGGAAATTAGCAAGCTAGCTAACTAGCATACAGGTGGCAAGGTAGCTTGTTGATTCCGCCACGCTTTAATGCTGCAGAAAAATGAGCCCAGCAGCGGGCTGGTGACCGGCGGGTCAAACGGTTCCTCCCTCCCAGCTTCCCCGCCGCTCCGGACAAGGACAAGCTACGTAGCTAACTAGCTAGCCGTCCGTCTCCATTTCACGGAACCCTCTGACGCGCGTCGTCACCGGAACTACCAACAACAATCACCATTTTCTTTTCTGTTCAACTCCTATTCCATTTCTACGAGAAGAACAGTCTGCAAGTGTGTGTGATGGTTATATGTATCTCTCACACACACACACACACACACACACACACACACACACACACACACACACACACACACACCTCTCCTGATAGGGCGTGAGCTTGTTTTCCACCCTTCCCAGTGTGCATCAGCCCCTCTGTTATTTAGGAATAACTATTTACGCTGCGGGGGTGACCATCAGACAGGTCCCGGCCACAGACACACACCTCCTCCCCCTTCACACACACTCCAAACTGGCTAAATAATCCCTCCACCTATTTGCACAGGAGAGATGAGGCCACGGCCTCACCTTCAGGGCACTACTTAACTCCTCGAGTCACTCGTTGAGTAATCACAGCATTCTCCTACCTGCCTGCCTACCGCCTAATTATAGAGAGAGAGTGTGTGTGTGTCGGACTCATTATTTAGCAATGCAGGCCTCACAGGTAGACAATTATGCAGGCTGATTTTGCATATAATACTATCTTGTGGTTACAGTTGCATGTGGAGGAGCTGGGGTCAGTGTTGCGGCCTTTAATGGGAGTCACAAGAACACACTTGTTGCTCCAGCCGAATGGTTGAGCTGCAGACTTTGAGTTGCAGCAATGAATGTGGGTCAAATTCATCTGTTAACCTGGTGCTGCCAGCTGTTTTGTGGTAGAATAAGAACATTAATGTCGCTTTTTTTTATTTATTTGGCAGCAAAATCGAGCAAAAGCTGCTCCTGGCTGTGAGTGCATCTCACACCACATGTCGATAAAGGAGCACAAAAAACAGCAACAACCAGAAAACAGCTGACGTGAGGACAGGTGAGAGATGTTTGGGTGTCTCCGAGAAGGCACCATGGGAAGGAGGTCCGTCCACGTCCTGGAGGGAGGCCCGCAGCTCGCCTTTAATCCCTCCAGGATCCCTCTCTCAGAGCCGGGCTTTGCCTCGTGCGCAGCTCTTGGCCGAGTTTAAAAAGGAAAGTGTAAGGGTGGGACACATTTCACACTTTCTCCCATGTCTCAGGCCAAAAGAAGGAGGTTGTAAACCAAGTATGTGGAGCTGGAAATATTCGACGCTGCCGTGGTTTACTGGCGGGACTGGCCGCGCGTGGGCTGCACTTCTCAGGCCGCGGACGGTTAATTCTGAGCTGAAAACAGATTTGATGCTTTTCAAAAAAGCCTATATGTTGAATTTAAATATATATATATATATTATATGTATACAGTATTATTTGTTTGATCGTTCACGGCTTTATTAATTAAAGGTTTACAGTCTAAATCTATGCTTTGACCTCGCCTGTGTTAGGCCCTATAATTAGATTTTTTGGGGGGGCATTTCATTCATTATTATAATCGTACTGCACCGCTCAATAAGTGTCCCGAATAATCAACGGAATTGCTTCAGTTTCAGGATTTATACAAGTGTTAGTTTTCGTCGCGTGTTGAGTCTCTGCGTCGCTCCGCCGCTGCAGCTCAAATGCGCACAAAGGCCTGAAGGTTCCTCCAAACATCTTCTGTTTCTGAAAATATCAATTCCTCTTTTTATTATTCATTCACGGCAAAATCTGTACTTCAGCCACATTCCCACGCAGCATTTAAGCCACAGAAGAAAACAATAAAGTATTGACCCATTTAAATTGTTTTGATTAATGTCAAACCAACAGCAGGACAAAATATCGCTTTAAAGCTGCAGGTAAATACTGGGATATGAACAATTGTTTAAATAATCATCCGTTAACAAAGGCGGGTAGCTTTAGGCTGCGATGTTCAGGCGGAATATTGTTTGCCGAATCAATTAATTGTGGAGAAGACAAACACTCTGCAGAGCCTGTCGGCTGTAGGTCAAAACAATTCATCTGTTTATATGCAAATGAACTGCTGCCGGCTGCATGAGGAATCTATCGTGTGTGACAAAGAAACAGATTCTGGTTAAATTAATAAATATCTTGAATCTAGAACAGTAAAAAAAAAAAAAAATACATCAGACGTGTGTGTTTCATTATTGAGACACTAGAGCAGAATACGTGAGAACAGATTATTATTAAAGTTTGCCCAAGTACAACACGACACGTGCAGGTTTACAGTACAGCTGTTTAAAAGTGGATTGGACTATAATAAATAAAATAAATGTAAGTGATTGCAGACAAATTATGAGCTCATGACACGGTTTTTTTCCTCACAGTCGCAGTCACAGCTCACACATTTAATAATAATAATAATAATAATAATAATAATAATAGAGGGAAATATGAGCAGCAGATTATTTTTAAACAAAAAATAAAAACGGCATCATTGCTGTTGTACCATCATTTTTGTAATTTTTAAATTAGTATAATTATTATTGCCATCACCATCATCACCATCATCATATTTAAGTATGTTAAATTATTATTCAATATTTTCTCTGCTCGTCGTTCTCATACTGAGGGTTGAGAAATAAGGATGAACATAAACGTTAAGATGAAGATCAGAAACTGAGAATAAAGATACACTTTGGTAAAACAATGAGGATGATGATGATGATACAATTGTGGAATTTGTTGCAAAAATTAAAAATGATGAAGATTAAAAAAAAGAAAAAGCACTGAGGAGGAGATTGAGGGTGTATGGGATGAAGAGGATGACAATGAGGGAGGTAGCGGCGGGAGGGGGGGGGGGGGGGGGGGGGGGGCTGTCGGTTGCGGTATCGTGACGTCACCGCGAGGCGTGCTGCAGACCGCTGGCGAAGAAAACCAAACCAGCACCGCAGAGACGCAACCAAAGCGCTGAATATCGCGGACGCAGCGTTTACGCGCAGCCGACGCACAGAGTGGATTTATCGAACAGCTGCATGGGGGAAACTCTGAGGCTTTATTCATTTTGTTTCTGTCGTCTGCCTCCGTTGGGCACCAACTGGTGAGTAGAACAAACACCTCGTCTGTCCGTTTTCTGAACGTCAGCTCAGGGAGTCGGTCAGACGGTTGGCTGCCTTCTCCATTTTGACCGTTTTACGCTTTGGGTGTTACGAACACGAGTCACACGCACGAGTCCGCGCTGAGCGTGATGGAGAAAATGAAAAGTGCTGACCTCATTGTCACAGTGCGTGTTGTCGGCTAGTTGGGGTCAAAAATGCTGTAGTGACCGTAGAGAGGCCGGAGGCTTACTGGATCCATCTTTACGCACAGGAACGACTGACAGAGATAAGAAGCAGCAGAGCGTATGAGAAGCTAGAATAGAGTCTGTGCCGTTCAGAGTGGCTGACTATCATTACCATTGTTATTCCTCATTCCCCTATAATATCTGACTGATGCCTTAAATGAACCAAATGAATAGAAAGTGCAGGCGGGGGCGCGCCAGTGAAGCGTGTGAACACGGAGGGACAGAAGGGAGCTGAGCGAAGATTTACCGAAGAAGACATAGAGCAGCAAATGGATTCCTGTAGATAAGAGGGGCTCTCTCTGTGTGTGTGTGTGTGTGTGTGTGTGTGTGTGTGTGTGTGTGTGTGTGTGTGTGTGTGTGTGTGTGTGTGTGTGTGTGTGAGCGCGCGCGCACTATAATGGCAAAGGTAAACTTTGGGATGTTGGGTAAGGGACGAAACGAAGCATAAAGCTGTGTGTGGAAACAGAATGATAGCGTGAATGTGTGAAGGCCTTGGTGAACGTTTTGGAGTAGCTGTTAAATAAAGTACTTTTATTTATTTATTTCTGTTTTGGCTGCATTGCCTTGGAATTGTCCATATATGATAATTATATTTTCTAAAAAAGCAAAAAAGACTTCAACAAAAATATGACGTTTTCTGCAAGAAACGTTCTGTTACAGGATTATTTTAATTCATTAAGTGCAGTGGCTAAAATGTGATTTTTGTATAATAACATTATTTGGTTTAAGAGGGGAAAACACATGTATTTGTATATTTTTATAACTGTATTTATGATCTTTGTAAGTGTGATCTGCAGGATGCGTTTCTTCTTGTTTTGCAGCTAACTGGAATGGAACTGAATCTGTCGAAGAATGTGATTTCTTGCGGGGACGCAGGTATGACTTCTTCTCTCCACGACTATATCATAAATCATAAATGTCTCAATAGAGTTACACAACTAGACGCCATCATGTACAGCAGAAGGATGCTGCAGTCTGCACGTGAGGACCTACCGTACCTCTCGGTTTTGGCGCAAGGTCACAACTTGTTGTTGGCAAATCTCGCAGCACACAAGCTGTTCGTGTTCACAGGCAGCTGCTTTCAGACGCAATATGTTTGATATGCGGGGAATGAACGCACGCGGCGCATTTACGACATGGCGACACGCGGACAGATCGCACAATGAGACGCAAAAGAGCAGAAAACCAAATGAGCGCCAAACAATGGTGCCTATGGTTGAGTTTTATCTATTTTCTTCTACTTTATTATTTTGCGTGTCTGGGTTACGATGATAATGATTTCCTGGTGAGTCAAAAAAAAAAATCAATGCAAATAGAAAGCAAGCAAAACAAAAATTAAAAAATGTTTTATTTAAAAAAAAAAAAGCTTTTCAGTAAATCTGGATTTAATCACAGAGCAAAGAAAGACCGTCAGACGGACACGTGAGAACTTCAGAAAAGATCCGCGGGTTTTTTCCAAGACATTTAAATGGCAGACGTGCACGTGAGACTGGTCGCCTACACTCCTTTTAATTTGTACATGTTCTTTCATTTGTAATAATAGAAGCAGCTTCAACATGAAAGGCCACGACTCATAATTATTGTAAAGACAAAGAACGAGGTTTGGAATGCTGCGCGTGCTTGTATTAACGGAGGCCGGAGAATCTCAATGAACGGATCAGAGGCACAGTGGAATGTTGATGCTAAAACACAAATGTGCGTTTTTATTGGGGTTTGGAGGCTAGTGACGATAAAAAAAAACCCTGAAAAAAACTCGTGCGTGTGCGACAAATGTGTATTTCCTGAAGGATAATTCCATCTCAACTCAAGTCATCAACCTTTTCCCTCCACACAACCAACAAGATGCACAAAACAAGCCGACATTTTACAGCACGCTGTACAGCTCTGCCTCGTGAGTATGACGGTCATTAGAGGTTATTGTTTTATTTACTCCCGCCTCCCTTCTCGTCAGGTTGTTTATTGGTTGTCAGACAGGCCTTGGACCAAGCAGGGAGACCATCACCAAGGAAATAATCAGCTCTGTCCTTCTCCAGTTACGCACCGGGTCCAGTTACATATCCACTGCTGCGCTGCCTTTGAATCTGCTCGCCAGCTTTAGCGTTCTATAGGCCATGCTTTGTTGTGTTGGCCCCCGTGGCTCTGTAGCTTTACTTTGTTTGGTTGCCTTAAGAGAGGAAAAAATAGACCATTATTGTGCGTGTTTGGTGTGTGATTAACGGCGGTCGCGGAGTTTATTTTCACTTCTTGGAGGACAGAATATGAGTGTTTGCATTTCCACTGGCCTTTAACCTGTCCTGCCGGATGGAAAGGCTTTTTAACTCATCCATCACACGCAAGTGCCCTCCAGAGCAGAGGAGGAGCGGAACGCGGGCAGGGATGCGGGCCGAGGAGGCTGGCTATTTAGATTACCTCCATCTATCAGCCTGGAATATCTGCTGGAGGACAGAGGGAAACCTCCGCGTGCTGTAAGCCTTTAATATCTCGATGGGGACGTTAGGGGTCAGCGGGTTTATGGGGACGTTTGTTCTACTGTAGAATGGATACATTCCGATTTCCCTACGACAAGCCAACGTGACGTCACAATGTGTTATTCAGTTGCTTTCCTAAACGTATTGCAGAAAGACCTCAGTTGTTTTTAGTAATGATAATAATCACCGTATATTGACCCACGTGCACGCAATGCACCCACTAATCCCGTACTAGCACGCACCAATTTAGAGTTGCAGTCCACTCCGTCTCCACAACCTGCATAGTAAATACCACCTGCTGACACGATGGGATGTCCAGGTCCTCGAGGTCACATTTAACAAAACAAAAAAAATGCATCTTGCGCACAGAATCCCACTTACGCGCTCGTGTTTGGTTCACCCGCTGCAGCTGAATTCTGGGGTTTTTTTGTGCCATTTTTCCATTTTGCGCACCTTTCCGCAACTCAGAATGCACGTGCACGGGTAGGGGATGTTGGTTTTCTGACCAATGGCACTTCAGTAAGTAAGGGTCGAACTTCTTACAGGCGCTGTACTGCACACAACAGGCCATAGTGACGCACGCTGGAGATAATGACGATGTGATATTTAAATCAAAACCACTGGATATTCTGGATATTCACACTTCTTAAATTAATTACTATGGAAGGCCTGTAATGTGTAGGAATAGAATGTGGGACCTTCTCAAGAACAGCTGAGGCCGAACACATAGGTGGAAAAACAAAAGCCACGTGATTGTTGAAAGCTTTGCACAATTGTCTTTTTAAGAAAAGGCCTTCGGGGGAGTTTTCCGGTCGGACGGGGATCTCGTGTCAGACGTCGCTGTCACACAATGGCCGAACACGCTCGAGACTGGCGCCGGCGACAGTCCCGAGTCCCAGACGGCGAGGCGTGCACGAGCCGGTGCGCATTTCACCCGACACAAGCTGAGCCACGGCAAGTCAGCAGGTCAGCCGGCCCCACGTATAGCGTCCAGTCTGGGGTTCAAAAAGTGTGTAAACTGACGTCATGAGTGTTTTGCACTTCGTTTCCTGGTTGGTCATTTAGTCACCTCAATAGATTGGGTTTGCCGTTGTGTGTGGAAGGTTTGGATTGTTAATATATCATATAATAATATATATATGACTATCATTATTCAGTAGGCAACTTCATTCCAGGAAAAAACACACACACATTGTTTAAATAGAAACAAGTTTCAAATGTTTCCCTTCTTTTTAGAGAAAGAAATATGATTTGAAGTGTTCAGTAATCGATTCCATCCTCAAGTGTTGCACATGCGCAGTCACTCTGAAAGAGCTTAATTATAAACACAACACGTAGATATGTGCGACAGAAAGAAAGTAGATGACTGACAATAAAACTACCCATGATGTACCAGATCTACATGATTAACAACAAGGCCTCACCTGGAGCCGACCTGACTTTAGACTAATTGATACCAAGACGTTTGGCCTCCGTGTTTGGTGAGCATGCGCGTTTGCTAACAAAGAGATAAGTATGATGCAGCTGCTGAACTTTAACTCTCTCTCACACACACACACACACACACACACACACACACACACACACACACACACACACACACACACACACACACAGTCCAGTCAGCATCTGGACGGAGCTCTATTCACCACACTGAGTGACGGTTACATCTCACTTTGACCGCGTTGAGAGTCAGTGCCCGCACTGTGCATGCGCGTGAGGGATCAGAGACTATAATTAGACCAGAAAAAAACACATACAGACATTCCAACATCTGAGTTTTCACAATTCTAACCAAAATAGGCCCCTATACTTGATTTGGTTTGGATACTTTGAGTCTCCACGGTGGCACAGCAGATAGAAAGCGGAACGCAGCCCGTTCAGCGCTGTGGGTCACCACGAGGAGCCACATCCAGGTCTGTAATCAGATCACATTAGCGGACCATCAACCATAAAGGGGTTCCGTTCTGAGAGGTCCTGGATCCAGCAGTATATATTCAGACCACATGAGTGCGCGTCAAAGTTGAGAACCTTTTAATAAATGGTATTTATGTCGTTATAAGTGCCGCGCGCACAGATCCGCTGCTGTCAACAGATTATTCATCATCAACTCATTTGTGGATAAATCACGGACGTGTGTCTCTGCTCTGTCGGGCTTCCGTTAGTCCCGATTGTTTATTTGTCAAAGTGAAACGCTGATAGAGCGACACTTGTCAGTTTACAGTGCGGGTCATTAATCACACACACAATCATCTTCATATCGCGCGCTTTTCATAGTGAGGAAACAGTAACTGGGCAGGTCCGTGTTGGAGGGCAAATGTTTACTCAGCTCGGTACATATCCGAGATGTACAGCACATTGTGTGTGTGTGTGTGTGTGTGTGTGTGTGTGTGTGTGTGTGTGTGTGTGTGTGTGTGTGTGTGTGTAGAAGCGCACCCAGCTGCGTTGCGCTGGACCAACATTCAAACATGCCTGCAAGAATAAAAGGCCCATTTTACTCCCGAAGAGCAAAGCGGTGCATCGCGCGCTCCCGACGAATAGAGTCAAAATGAACGCTGTAAAAGATGTCCGCGTTAAGCGGAGTCTTTAAAGTGAACACACTCTTGTTTTGCTCCAATAGGACGCTTTTTACGTTTCCTCTCCACCTTACACGGAGGAGATTTGCTGATTTGCACGTGATTAAAGAAAAAACAAGTCTTATTAACGGCATCATTTTTCCCACTTGTTTCCTCTTGACGTCAGACGTGTTTGGATGGATGCGGTTTTTTTTCCTTTTCTTGCAGCGGGCTGGCGTAGTGGGTGGGACTCGCTCATTTTGGGGAGGTTTTACGCAGCAGATGGGCTGGGTCTCGCGTGTGGGTTGGAGAGCCGGAGCTTCCTCTCAGTCGCAGCGGGCAGAAGCTATTTTCCCCTTGCAGCGGAGAGAAGCAGAGCGCGCCGGGCCGTCACTGCTGTGTGTTTTGTCTTTTCCTCCAAGTCCTTTTCTTCGTGGAAGAACTACAGTTCGGTGGAACTCCTTCCCCGTGTGATTCCTCCTCTCATGTCGCGGTGTGGTGTCTGGCAGCGGGTGGATTTTTTAAGCTTTTGAGGAACGCTTTGTGCACCCCCAGGATTCACCCTCCTCCTCCTCCTCCTCCCCCCGTTTCCCCTCTTGTACGCATCCTTCTCTTCAAGGTGGGATGAATTTGGACAGAAACGCAGAGGCAGCGAGAGCACCGCCGGCCCGCGACCCGGCCCCCGCGTTTCATTTACCGAGAACTCCAAACAGCAGTCGGGAAACTTTAGAGAACTCAAGCAGCGAGTCCTCGGACACAGAGTTGGCAGGTACACAGTCAACAGTTCTTCTTCTGAGTGCAATAACAGTTTATTTTACGTCTCCATGAGCACGTTTACGGTGGGCTGTCAGAGACACCTCGACACTTCGATGCTACGGGAAAGCAGACAACTTGTGTCTCAGTGTTTGTTTATTCTCACTGCGATGACGATTTATTTCCGTGTGTTACGGCGCAACATGCACTTGGATAAAGTGCATCGAAAATAATTTCCATTCAAATTTGAATTTGGTCCATTTCTGCTCCGAAGTCGAATGCGCAT
Organism: Cebidichthys violaceus; assembly: GCF_023349555.1. Lineage (NCBI taxonomy): Eukaryota > Metazoa > Chordata > Actinopteri > Perciformes > Stichaeidae > Cebidichthys > Cebidichthys violaceus. Next base: position 1,351,994 of record NW_027176739.1, read on the forward strand.
AAATGCAACAGAACGGGGAGAATAGTGCGGGTTTTTTCTGTGTTTTTTGTTTATCGCGCTGGCTGAAGCAAACACTTGGCACAGATCTCGGAGTCTGTCAGGGAAAAATGTGCAGAACAGCCTGGCCTGCTGTCAGTAAATGCATTAAAACTAACTATAAATATTGGGCCCGTCCACCAATCTAAACGGAACGCCAGAACGTCTGCAGGCTGTTAACAATTCTCGGAGAAGCTTTTTGTTCCTCGACTTGGACACTTTCTTTTTTTTTTCTTTTTTTTTTTTTTTAAACAAAACCTAGACTTGTTCTTCTGTCTCACTCCATGTGAGGAAAACAGCAAATATGGAGGAATGTTTATTTATAATTTTCCTTTGTTTGAATTATTTATGGGGCTTAAATACAAAGAATAATGTTGCGGCTTTAAGTATCAGGTTGATTTTTGGCAACATTTGAAGAGTGTTCCCTTTTTGTAATTAACCTTTGCACGTGTTGACCCTTCAGTTTAATGAGGCACTCTTGTGAGAACACGAATACGAGATAGCGGTGGGGAGATAAGAGGCAGACCTCTTCGTAAAGAAAGTCATGTTGATCCAAGCGTGTTTGAGAGAATCGATACAAAACCCTCAGACATGTTTGGAAATGTTTGGCTTTAATATGGCACTTCTCACCTGGGGCTTTATTTAGTAAATCATTGATTTACAGCTTTGGAGTTGTTTGTTTCATGCTGGCAGAACTTGTTTGTTATAGTCGACTTCAAGTTTGAGGTCGTTTGGTGTTTGAAACGTTTAACTTTTAAGGTTAAAATATACAAAAAAAAAAATGGTAATGATGCAATAGTTCAATACAAAAGCTGCGGCATGCAATAGTTTCACCCCGATGTATGATCCGCAGAAAAGGAGAGGAGCGCTGAACACAGGAGCGATGACGGGAACGCGGACGATCCCAAGAAGAAGAAGCAGCGGCGGCAGCGGACTCACTTCACCAGCCAGCAGCTGCAGGAGCTGGAGGCCACTTTCCAGAGGAACCGCTACCCGGACATGAGCACCAGGGAGGAGATCGCCGTGTGGACCAACCTGACCGAGGCCAGAGTCCGGGTAAGAGGCCAGCAGGGCCGTGCGTAATGCGTGCGTAAAAAAAAAAAGACGATTTGGGAGATAAATCTCAACGTTATTGGGTTGGAAAAATCTTACCAAAAATATATGAAATAACTCCAACACACATGAAGCAAATAATCAACAAAATGTTTCGGGAAATAACTAAATAATTCTAAGAATATTAAAGCAAAAAGTAATTCTAACAATAAATTAACATTTTAATACGAGAGTCACACTGTGCATGATTGGTGCTCCGAATTTATACTTCTTGTTCCAACTAACATTTTGATGCAAAATTGACCATCGACTTGTCCAAACCAAAGCTATTTTGAAAGATATTGCAGATGGATCTCCATGATTTTGTCGCTCATTTGCTCTTCATTTGGATTCCATGTCAGGACACGAGACAACATTTAGATGTGTTCTTTGTGGCTTTGAGGTCTTTACAGTGTCGCTTCTCGCTTGCTGCCAACTGAATGAAAGCGTGAATATCCCGCCTTTTCACAGAATCCATGTGGATTACTGCAGTGACTGTCATGATTCAGAGACGCACTCAAGTAAAAAAAATAACTGGCAGATTTGTAAACTGCAGCGTTGACAGATATCAAGTTCATCCAAACAAAAAATAGGTCTTCCATTATTATAAAAAACACGTGCGTAATTGTCAACACCGCGCGCATTTCTGACACGAGCAGCACTAACACGGGCCCGTTGGCGTCAACACATTTCACGTTGAAACGTAAGCAGAAGCCGTCTGTAACTACTGGAAATGACATCTCTCTTCCGGAGCGTGTATCCGCGCTGCCAATGCAGCCAATGGAGGATGCTGTCTTTTGATGACATCACCGCCCTTATCTGTCCTCGTGGAGGAGACGGTCCGTAGCAGCCAGATCCATGGAGCTGTGCGATTGAACAGGAACGGCGCGTGATTAAAATCCAGTCACGTTTACGCATCACGGCGACGTATTTATAACCGTTTAATGTGGGAACTAAATGACACAGCAAGTTCACCACGCGGGTATCTAGTAGACGGTGCTGGACGGAAGAAACGTGCGTCAAAGTAAAAACAATTGCAGTTGGTTTTCATTTACAGCAGCTGGCGCCTGGCTGCCCGTCCTTGCACGAGTCCACCGTCTCAGATTGCATTAAAAAATGCGTTCAGCTATTTAAAGTGCAGGGGAGTCTCCGAACCAGTTCAGAGAGCTGGGCCTCCATCTGTGGAGGGTGAAGTTCAAACAGCGCAGCCTTTTATTTTGGCGGAATAAAAAGAGAACATTTACGAAAATTATTTTTTTTAAAAGAAGGTAGGCCTACGTGGCGTGACGCCAGGCAGCCTGAATATTTGTGATTCATATCTGAACATTTATGAAACATGTTTTGACATTTCAAAGTGGGTGGACTTGACCTTTTAAGGTCTTCGGTGTTTAGACAGATTCTATCTTGAGATTGAATGAGATTTATTGTGAATGTTTCCATCGTTAAATAGCTTAAATAATGACGTATGTGCTTGTTAACATGCCGTTAAAATCTATATTATTATTATTATTATTATTATAATTATTAAATATATGATTGAATTTGTATTTATTTAGTTATTTGGCTCGGGACAGGAAACTGAGACGGGAGGTGCGGAGAGACGCAGCTCTCCGTCACATCGCTCACGTCTTTGTGGACAATTTGTCCGCAGCACCCTGTCCCCCGCGCGGCTATAAATAGCCCGTCCTATGGTTCCACTTGTAAACTGTTTCTACTGGGTATTAAAAAATGACTCGCAGAGTGCAAAGTGACGGACATTTTGTCGGGCTTCGATAAGGCCTGAGGATATCCAGAGGCGCGCGCGTCTGATCCACGCGGTTACAGTTTGATTCATGCTGTAAACTGGTTTTATTTTTGGGACGTCTGACCTACATGCTGCCACACACACACACACACACACACACACACACACACACACACACACACACACACACACACACACACACACACACACACACACACACACACACACGCCTCACGCGTATGTTGAAATGTAACTATTTTATTTAAATGAAGTCATGAAACACCACAATGCATGCACGAGCTTTTAAATACGTCATGACTCGAATTTCATCGCAGAAAATATTAATATTTGGAGATTAATTTCTCACAAAGAATAATGTTTTATAGAAAACGTTGTCGAAGAGAAAAGTTAGTCGTTTCATTATGTTTCTGTCTCCAAATATATGTTGCTTTAAACAAAGGCTTTAATAAATAGACAATTCAAAACAAAACGCGTTGTTCGTTTGGAAGAACAAGACTTTCACCTTCCGCCCCATAGAGTCACTTTAGAGCAAATTGAAGGAGACTTCTTCTGGACTCTAGAGCAGCTTCTCCTGTAATTTAAACGCCTAGCTGGAGTGAGTGAGGATTGTTATGCGAGGAGACAAATGGGACCACGTTTGACGTGTTCACTGGAGGGACCGGAACACAGGTCCAGTCAGGACTTGAGCACTCTGAAGATTGACTTTCACTTGATGATGAACGTGCATTTTTCTAAAATTATAACTGATTTGTGTGGCCATATATGATTAAAATATAAATGTATAGAGCCTAACTGAAACCTTTGACCACGGAGTAAATAAGTAAGTAAGTAAGTAAGTAAGTAAGTAAGTGTGTGTGTGTGTGTGTGTGTGTGTGTGTGTGTGTGTGTGTGTGTGTACAGTCTGGTCCTTTTATGCTGTGTTTACAAACTGTTGTAAACAAATCTTTAGACAACTGAGGACATTAAACAGCTGGATCATCAACGAGGGACTCTGCAGCTTCACATCTGGAATTTTGCTGCAGGGCTATTGAGTGTAAAATATACATAACACACATTACTTATACTGTGTGTGTGTGTGTGTGTGTGTGTGTGTGTGTGTGTGTGTGTGTGTGTGTGTGTGTGTGTGTGTGTGTGTGTGTGTGTTTTCTGCAGCCAACAAACCCTGAAGCCAGCAGCACTTTTGGAGACTCAAACATGCGCAGAAATATTATTCCATCAGTACAATTTATGAGAATGAACACAAACCAAAGTGAAGGCCCATTCAGCTTGTTGATTGTTAAATACAAAACAAGATACTGCCACATAATTGTGACTTGATTTTGTCCTATAAGACGATAAGTTAAATAAAGTGGACAAAATCAAATATTTTAGGTTCCAGATTTATACTATTTGGGACTCTTCAGGGGACCGTTCTGCTCCTCAAAGTTCCCGCAGTGGGCCTATAACCGTGTGTGTGTGTGTGTGTGTGTGTCCTCCAGGTGTGGTTCAAAAACCGCCGGGCCAAGTGGAGGAAGCGGGAGCGCAACCAGCAGATGGACCTGTGCAAGAACAGCTACCTGCCGCAGTTCAGCGGCCTCATGCAGCCTTACGAGGACATGTACCCGGCGTACACCTACAACAACTGGACGAACAAGGGCCTCACCCCGGCGCCGCTGTCCACCAAGAACTTCACCTTCTTCAACTCCATGAGCCCGCTCACCTCGCAGTCCATGTTCTCGGCGCCCAACTCCATCTCCTCCATGACCATGGCCTCCGGGATGGGCCACTCCGCCGTGCCGGGCATGCCCACCCCGGGCCTCAACAACATCAGCAACCTGAACGGGATCGGCGCGTCCGGCATCAACTCGGCCATGTCGCCGTCCGCGTGTCCGTACGGGCCGCCCGGCTCTCCGTACAGCGTTTACCGGGACACGTGCAACTCCAGCCTGGCCACGCTCAGACTCAAATCCAAACAGCATCCAACTTTCGGATACAGCAGCCTGCAGAGCCCCGGGTCGAGCCTGAACGCGTGTCAGTACAACAGCTGACGGGACCAAAGCGCGGCGTAAATGTTACAAAAAATTAAGAAATATATGTGTGTGTGTGTGTGTGTGTGTGTGTGTGTGTGTGTGTGTGTGTGTGTGTGTGTGTGTGTGTGTGTGTGTGTGTGAGATAAACGGACACGGTGTCAGAGCTTACAGGCTACCTGCGATTCGGGGGGAGGAGGAGGAGGGGGAGGAGGGGGGAGGGGGGGTCAAAGACAACTAAACTGGATTAGTTGCAATCATTTTTCAAAAAAGAAACAAAAAAAGAAAGAAAAAGTGGATTATGCGGGTTTTATGTGTTTACCAATGAACTTGCACAGCAGTTGAAAATGTTTTTTTGTTTTTTTTTAAATGATGAAGACGTGTTACATTGCTGCATTGTACATATATAAATGTAAATATATATACAGGCTTAACATATGAAACACACGATGGGATTTTTTTTTCTTTTGTGCTTGCTTGCTTTTGGAGGCTGGCAGAAGGGGGAGGAGGGGGGGAGGGGGGTTAAAGACTAATTACACAAAGTGTGGAGCTCATCAAGAATCCGGACTCGATGAGAGAAAAGACATCCAGCTCATAATGTACATATTTTATACTGCTTCTGTGTGCTTTCTGTCTCTGCAGGGAGCCACCGGCCCGTCCGGTGACTCTACTCTGACATGTTGTTTCTTCTCATTTGTGTTTGCTGAAATAGAAAAAAAAATAGAAAAAAAAGCCCCGCATGTTTAAACTTGAGTGCAACGTGTTTTGTACGATAATGTAAGACTTTGCAGAAGTTCATTAGCCTATAAAACTGTATAATACGACAACAACAACAAAAAAAAGAGGTGATTCAAAGTCCTCGTGTGTTTATGGTGACATGTTTGTTTGAATAAACTCCAGGAAAAGAGAGATTTATTTCAAGTATGTTTTAGAGTCGTGTTACTCCTCAGTGAAGAATTGACTAAAGACCCGCAGACACTTATCTCAGAAATATGAAGATTGTTTTTAAGCATCAACGGGACGAACCAGGAGTTATTTTATTATTATTCCTTTTGCTCAGTTTAAAGCGTTTTCTTTCACTTTATTGCACATAAAAAGGGAAATAAATCCAATGGAAACTCTCACACTTCAATATTTTATTTTCTAGAAGGATCATTCTCTAAAGCCTTATTTAATATTATTTGTATTTGGTGAGAATATGAAAATCACGGCTCGGTGCAGAAAAGAGTAATTTTCTATTTGATAGCATGCATCCAAATCTAGACTTATGATTTGTGCTTGAACCTTGCTCTCGTTATTTACGCTATAAGAGCGCACGTGGCTGAAGTCGGAGTCACTCGGGACACCAGCAGACTCCCGTTTTGAGGAATTATAATCAGAGGATTTAACAAAAAGAAAAAAGACATTTTATTATTTAATTAGCTGCAAAAATACGAAACTCTCAAACAGGTGTGTGTGTGTGTGTGTGTGTGTGTGTGTGTGTGTGTGTGTGTGTGTGTGTGTGTGTGTGTGTGTGTGTGTGTTTAAAATGGAACGCAGCGTACTTCTTTGGTCGACAATGATAAGTGTGTCAATCAAAATGAATTCAATCAATACCGTATCTCGTGTTCTGACACCTGCAGAAATCCCCATATCTATATTACTCAGCGTGACACTGATATTAGCGCGCGCGCACACACACACAAATGCCGCAGTAATGACTGCTGTGTGCTCAAAGTGATAGCGCGCGCTGTGAGGTGAGGCTGGTGAGGATTAGAGGCAACACTTGAATAAACCATCGAATGTAAACTCATTTAAAAAGCGGGTTCTAGTGAGCTTTTTAACTTTCATTCTCTAAACTAATATTAACCTGTTGATAGAAGTGAGTTTATGTTCATAGTGTGATTTGATTAAGATCTCATATAGTGGCTTTTTATTCTTGCTCTATCTTAGCTATCAAACGGGACTTTATGTTGACGTTAAAGCGTCTTTTTTTTTTGGGAAATGTAGTCCTATAATATTTTACAATAACTGAATAATTAAAAAAGAGACCACAACACCAATATAATATATCACTGCGTCTCTAAAGTACAATAGTCTCATAATAACTTGAAACATGTCCGACACTCAGAAGTGACGTAATGTGTGAACTTTAGGCCTTTTTCTATTTCTATTAAATGTAATATTCAATATTGATTTGTAATGTGTCCGTGATATTAAACATTGAGTTAATGTTAACCCGAAATACCTTTTTGAAAAAAAATGTATTATAATATTCCTGACACTAAAAAGTCAGATTTTTGGTAATTGTTCTAATTATTTTGTGACCCGTATGTTTACAGTGTGAACTCAAAAGTGTTGACTTCGGTGCCTTTTTGGAAAATGTCTCCTATACGGACTCTAATTTAATATTTCACCACAACATGTATCTCTTATAATAAGCCTATAATATTCCTTTAATATTTAAAAAAAAAAAAAAAGGTAGATTATTGAACTTGAGGTTCTTTTAAAAACATCTTCTATATTGGATCCATAAACATGTGTTAGTGTGTCTGGCTTCTTGACTTCATGGCGTCTTTTTCCTATTATTCTTACCTAAATGATATTCCTATAATATTGTATCTTCACCTGTAGCGTGTCTGTGATAATCAAAAGAGAGTTTATGAATCACCTGTATAAAACATGTGTGTTATTTTACCACAGTGTTACCTCCTACATCATATTTTACCGTATCGTCCTGTCACTTCATAGACCGAGGTGTGCTTCGGTGATTTGATCTCCTGTCGCAGACTAAAACATATCATCTATATCATAAATCATATTTCCTCACCTGTTAAACGCACTGCTGTTACTACTTCAGTAAGTCCGTCACAGGTTCACCGAAGCTCTCTTGTCGTTGAGGTTCACCATTCATAAGTCGTAACAGTAACATCAGCAGCGCACGCGGCTCACACACATTCTTTCCTGGGGCGTGCCCGCGCGCATGGCGCTAATGCGCAGAGCGCATTTGGGTGGGCATGCGCACTTGGCTTGTGATCGCAACTATCCGCTTTGATTTGGGAAATGTTTAACGAGTGCACGAAGCGCACCCGAGGCTCATAATGATTCGTAAGAAAAACAAAAGCGCGCATGCTGTCGTAAATGTGACCCATACTACTTGTTTCCGGGTATAAATAAGACCGTGAACGCCCCTTGAACCAAGAGGGCAGAGTTCAACACGCCGCTTTACAGCCGGTACATATTTGAACTGGTGTTTCTCTGGTGAGGAAGTCCCCACTTCTCCTTAATGATTAGAGATAGTGCCGCGGGGCGGAAGGAGACAAAACACAACCATGATATCAGAGGTTTCCTTCCTCTCTCAAGAACTCACTAATGGATTTAGAGGGAGAAGATGAGAATAAGTTACAAGAAATAACCAAACCAAATACAAAAAAAGGGTCAACCGATCTAAATTTCACATTTTTCTGGACATTTCAAGATGTCACAACTGAGATGTTATTTATGATGGGATGTTTTCATGGTTTCATGATATTCCATTGAAAAAGGAAACAATCGTCTGATTATTCAAGAATGAAAACACCAACTTAGAGTCGCAGCATCAAGATGAAGGCTGCAGCCAAACTGACCTGTGGTGACCGACCTTTGATGAGTCGCGTTACTCGAGAAGAACTCAACCAGCAAACTTACTCAACTTTGAAGGCGTAAATAACAATAGCGGCTTTCCATGAGGCCCCTTTAGAAGTCTACTGTGCTCCTCACGCAGCAAAACGCTGCATTCTCTCTAGTGTCCACCAGGGGGGCGACTCCTCTGGTCGTATAGAAGTCTAGTCTAAAATGACTCTACTTCTCTCTTGATTTATTCCCTCAGTAAACATTGTAAACATGAGTTTATGGTCTCAATCTCTAGTTTACGGTCTTCTTCAATACAGCATGATGTTCATTTAGTACATTATGCTCCATTTAGAGTCACACAGACCATAAAGCAGGGGACGATTTAGGGGGCGGGGCTACACAGTGATTGACAGGTCGCTACCATGGCTTTGTCCGTCTTACAACTCCTCACCCTGGTTGCAAAAAAAAAAAGCAAGATGGCAACTGCCAAGATGCTAAAATCGAGGCTTCAAAACGGCAGGCCAAGAATAAATTGGTGACATCACGGTGACTACAGTTACTTGTAATATGCAGTCGATGGTCTGATCAGGCAACAAAATGGCAGCACCAGGTCCTGCATCATCATCATCATCATTATTATTATTATTATTGTTATTATTATTATTGACTTGTGTCTTGTTTTCACAATCTAGTCTCAAGACGTTATCTTAATTTTCATTGCGCTCACACGCTGCATATTCCTTAATAAAGTTGTTTTTGATTGACGACATCATAGAAACCTGACTCGGCTGCCGTGAGGGCGTTGGGGGTCGAGGTCAAACGGGGGGGCCCACCACAGCATTTCTTTTGCCCCGGGGCCCCCCCGAGAGGTTAATGCGGCCATGGCTGAAATTATACTGCACTGGGCTACAACCAAAACATCAAGTACAGAAACCAAAGAGCCAAATGGTATCTGTAGATATAATGTTTGCACAAAAGGAGGCAGGAGCCATCTGGTGAACCCTAATCAACAAAACCAGCTCCCCTCAGACCGAGGCCTCCCCTCAGCTACAGACTACAACGCTGCTCGGCTTCTGTTACTTTTCCGCTGCCAACTGTCTGATCCTGAAACCTGCACTGCAGCTGCTGCGTCCTATAAACACACGGAGTCCCCCGTTTAGATCCAAACCTGTAGTTTATCCAGAAGCGCCATACCTAGACTCTATAATACAACAATACTGACCCTGCAATCAAACAGCAGCAGCGGCGGCGGCGGCGGCGGTCCATTAGGACGGCACCAGGGTGACTGTTATCTCTCTGGGTGTGTGAAAGCAGCTGCGCCACACAAAGCCGGTGGACGCACTTTACAGCACCGCCGGCCATATTCTGCTGCAGCATATTTGGGTTTTTTTACGCATCACGGACAGTCTTCTAGGAAGCCGTTGGCTTCTTTTCATTTTCAAATGGGTTTTGAAAATTAAATGACCAAGATCTGAAAGGTGCACGAGACGCAGCGCAGACCTTCCAGTCACTTTGACCAGCAGGTGGCTGGATCCCGAATCACTGCTCACATTTCATTGCTTTTGGATTAATGTTGCCATTGAAACTTGCGTCCCAAAACTGCAACTGAAGTTGCTGCACGTTGCGTGACTGACCGATCCCCGACCTGAACGTTGAAACGCCGAGTTGTTCCCGATATAACTGCCTCCATAAAGAATGATTGGGTTGTGAATGAGGTGCGTATGCTTAAGACAACATTTTGCAACATAAACACGGTGGTACAGTAACACCACTGCAGATGAGATGCGAGTTATCAATTGACTTTATTGACAGACACACATCCCCGGTAAGTCTAGGAACGCTATGATGCTTTCAGACCAAATAGAACGGCCTCATGTTGCCCCCATGCGTCACGCGTGAGGGCTAAACCCTTACATTTCCCATAACCCTCTCATATTCAGCATACATAAGCATCATTATCACATGATGGGCACAAGAGGGGACCATTTTGATTCAACTTAACAAACAGGAGGGAAACCGCCACATGACTCACCAGCAATACATATTAATAAAAAACAAAAATGGATTAGCCTGCTGTCCTGCTCATATATCACTTCATATCATTTGATTCAATGCAGACGAGGGCTTGATGGAGACAATAACCCCCTGAAATCCCAGGTGTAACATTTCACGCACTGTGTGCTTTAATGTTTGTGCGACACAGTGAGCAGCTTTCTAGTAACGGAAGTCAGCTTTGTGTAAATGTTTGATCGTAAGCTAAGTGCTGCTAGCACACCTGCAATACCAGGACACGCGTCTTACCTTCGGTACTGGTCTTCTTCCTGGTCCTCAGGAGGCAAAAGGAGCCTGAGGACTCATATCTATTTATACTTCCTGGTTTTACCATGTTTGAAGAAAGGGGGGGGGGGGGGGGGGGGGGGGGGGGGCTATTTTGTTGTTTTTTTGTGTTTTTCTGAAGCTGCTGATACCTGTTACATATACAGGTGGCGCCGGTGATTGATATTGGTGACTCATGAACACAACTTGTAAACATCAAACTTGTCTGTCTGTAGCCCGTGTGTGTGTGTGTGTGTGTGTGTGTGTGTGTGTGTGTGTGTGTGTGTGTGTGTGTGTTTAAGCTGAGCTCCCCTACTAGTGGTGCAGTCCACTCCAATTTACTTGGAGGGTATATAGGGGGTGGTTGTGTGTGTGTGAGGTGTGTGTGAGGTGTGCTATGCTCCAGTCCAGTGGTAGGCAGTAATGCATCTACAAGCTGGTCTGGTAACCACCAACGAGACCTGAAGAAAAGGTCTGTGTTAGACTTTTACAGAAACCTAAAAGTCTAGATTTGTGGCCTGTTTCTAAAGATGTACATCTTCAGTAAGAACCAATATATTTGGGGCTGAGCGTCACACACTGAGGAAAGGAAAGAGGGAAAAGCGTTGAGGAAAGGATTTACACGTTGTCGAGAGAAACATATAATATTAGAGGAAGAAATATGAAAGTATGAAGATGCTTTTCAGTGAGTGTTCCTTAAACAAGAGGTTCTCTTTTCCAGCCAAGGACCACTGACAAGACAGAGAATCTATATCGGGGACAAGAAATGCTAATATTTTGTACCATGATAATTTAAAGGAATGAATCTCAAAACATTTCACTGCCTTAACCTGAAGCACGGTGAAAGAAGCCATGTTTTTAGATAGGAATACAAAGTCATCATGTAGACCAGAACCCGTCTGTGTAACTCTCACCAACAGAAGGTTGAACAAAACCCTTCTGGAGAGGAGAAACCTCTCGATCGGCCCAATCCCAGGAATGTTTCACTTCCTTCCTCCTCTTTGGATTTCGTACATTAACAATATGGCCTAAATCCGATGAGCTGTGTATATATATATCCATGTTGAGCACCCTGAGTTAATTATGTCATCTTTATGAACGTGCTTTAATTGAATCGGCCTAAAGCCAACCTGACGATTTTAATATTAACCGCTAAAACAAGCCAACATTCATGCCGCGCTGCAAAAGAGACACGCTTTGATTTATGGAGCTGAAGATTTATTGCAAAATGCTGGATCACATAGTCAAAAGAGCGTTTGGCCAATAGCTGCATGCTGTTGCAAGCTAAAGTACAACAACATGAATTACTATAATTATACGTGTCTCGAGAAAATGATGTAATTACCGGCAAGTCTTTGTCTCGGTACCGCAGTAACTCTGACAAAGCTGATACACGGCAGTCATTTAGAGATTAGTGACCGGGCTGAGTCCAACTGCAGTGACTTCACGGCCAAGTGTGTGTGTGTGTGTGTGTGTGTGTGTGTGTGTGTGTGCATGCATTTGAAACACACTGTAGAGACCGGTGGGTGGCCGAGTAAAGAAAGAAGCCTACTGTATGATTATTACCTGACTTAACTTAACTCGTCAAAAACTCAACCGCGTCGGTCGGGACAAAAAAAAAAGAACAACAACCTGTTGCTCTCTTTAGAAAACCTTCACTTGACGTAAGGAATTCTGGGAAATGTAGGAAACCACTACTGCAAACTGAGCAAGACAGAAGATGGTACAAGGCCTCGCTCGTTCCAGGTCTTTTGCCTTTGATGGGGTTGAGGCAACAGATCCTGCATTCATATGTAAAATCCATTTGTATCTGGGAAACCGTTTGCTATCGTCTGACGATGATTTAGCTTTTTATTCATTTTAAATCGTCTTGTAAACGGGCTACTCCGTGCCGTAGCTTTACGGACCGAGGTACCCAAAACGTACGTCAACATGCAACATGTTTTATGTGCGTTTGAGTTTTTTTACGGTCGTTCTGTCGGTTGTTTGCTTCACCACGCTGGTCCAGATTATCACTTTGCTTTTGGATGGATTACCATGAAATCTTGTAGAAACCTACTGGCTTTGATGATGCCCTCACTTCTACCCAAGCGCCACCATGAGGTTGACATTTATTTTCTGTGTGTGTGTGTGTGTGTGTGTGTGTGTGTGTGTGTGTGTGTGTGTGTGTGAGAGAAAGAGACGTCTCGACAACTATTGGACGGATTCTCACGATTCATTTAGGATGAATTGGAATCTGGTGATCCCGTCATCGGGTCCGGTTTCAATTTTGTCTAATACAAATACTTGCAATACGAATGGCATTCCCACCGGCCTCAGGTGCACTTCATGTTCAGCGCTTATTAGCAAATATTTGCATGTTAATAGAGTATAAACATGTTAAACCAAATACGTGTGTGACATCTGCATAATAGCAGTCAGATGTCAGCGTTTACCTCAGAGTATAAAGCCTCAGAGATGTGTTCTCCTACTTCTATCAGATAAGCCATGAAAGTGGACGACTGTATCTTAAAAGCGCATCTCCACAGAGCTACAAACGGTGCTTTTCTCAGCTCTCGACGAGTCGCCGATCGTAATGGACGTCCGTATTAGGGAGCTCCTCTGTTGCTGATCCTTTGCATCGCTCTCAAATCAGACGGAGATCCTTCACATCCCAGAGAAAATGTGTTTTCCTTTTCACACACACACACACACACACACACACACACACACACACACACACACACACACACACACACAAAAAATAAAAAAGACCATACTGACAACTTGTATCTTAAATGGAAGAAGACAGCGTGAAACTGCCATTTATCAGCAAAACAGACAACAATATGTTTCTGTTCAGGCACACATGAGAACAGCCGGTGGCCGTCCAGTAATACAAACGGGGTGCATTTGATCAAAAATAACAAATGGCGTACAAATGTTAAGCTCTCGGTTTTCTCTCTGGCAACGAGCGAACACAACGTGATTACTATCAGCGGTGCGGTACGAGTCCCACAACAGACCACATGCTGAACGCTGCCCCCCCCACCCACCCACCCCACAGAGGCTCCAAAAGAAGCAGACTTAAGTCAAGATTGACTGTCTATGACCTTGTTATCTTTATTTGGCGGGTATCAGATTGCAACTACTGGGCACAGAACCCTTCCCCCAACACGGCCGCGGAGTGAAGCTGCGATTCACACAGCAGAGGAGAAATACGGGCCGCTACTTGGAAAAAGCCCAGAAAGCCTCTCTCCTGCTCCCACTCCATCTCTCTCTCTCTCTCTCTCTCTCTCTCTTCACCCTTCTGACGCTGTATGCTGGGGAGAATTATTAGTTTTCCATCTCAAGGTCTGCACAAAAGAAAAGAAAGAAGAAAAAAAAAAGAAGCCCACCTGGTCTGTCCCGCTCATCTATTCTCAACTCTATTCGCTTCCCACTCTTCCCTCCCTCCGTCTGTCTTTTACTCCCCTCCACCTCTGCAATTTAAACTGCCCTCCCCGCTTTCTCTGCCTCTTCCTCATTCCTTCCACCTCGCCGTCGTTCCGTCGTCTCCCTCTGCTTCTCCGGACTGCTGGCGGTGCAGAATTAGTAGGTGAAGCTGAAAAACCCCCAAAAAACTGCGGATTAAGGAGCCAGAATCCAAGGGGTTCACTAATGGGAGAGCTGGCTCTGCTGCCTGCTGCTTCTGGCCATCAGCTGAGGCCAATTATGTGAAGGGGCCACATGTGGCCCGGGTCTGGCCTTGTAGGAACTGCTGTCTGGTCACTTAAAAGTCTCCGTCCTCCTCCTCCTCCTCCTCCTCTTCCTCAGGAGGACAGATGATGGTGGCCTAGCAGTCAGAGAGGCTTTCAGGGCTGAAACAATCAGTCAATTAATCCACTAGTTGATTGACAGAAATGAAGTAATCGTTTTAATTCATGTCTCAAGGAACGTTTTGAAACACTCACTATACTATATTATGTAATAAAGCTGAGATCTTTATAAGGCCTGAGTGTTTCCTGTAGAGAGCATATTGTGTCTTCTGCTCTAATGAATCCAGTAGATTTTTATTGTTTTTCCTGAATAAAAGGTCTTGAGTCATCCATCACAAATGCACATTTCTGATAATTCTTCTTTTGGAGTTTTGGACTTACAAGAATTAGTTTGGTACCAAAGAGTTGGATGCAAAGATAGATTCCTCTCTCTCATATGTGTCCGTTAAAGATGCAGTGTGTAGGATTTGCCGGCATCTATAGCGCTGAGGTTGCAGATTTACAGCCAACTGAAACTCCCCCCCCCCCCGTGACAAACTTGTAGGGGAACTACGGTGGAAAGAAGCCAGTGTTTGGTTTGTCCATTCTGGGCTTCTGTAGAAACATTGCGGCCAGCTTCCAAGCACACGAGAGGATGGAAAGAAAAAAGGCTTTTTGCTAGATAGCTTGTCAGCATGAGCATAGCTCTACTGATTTGGCTTTTATTACCCTCTTTTCTCTTTGCTGATCTTCTCCTGATGGCGATCCAGTCCAGGGAAACACAGCAGCTCCGTCTGACTCATCCCCTACCAAACCGTAAATCACGTAAATCCGCCTCCTACCGACTTTGACCCCCCCCGCCCCCCCGTTTCCTCACGTTGCTCCACTCTCCACGGCCAAGAGGAGAACATGTGGTCTGGTGGAGGACCGGCAGGGAAAAGCAGCATCCACCCCGTTGGCATGTAGCGGACAGAGTCGGCCTACTGCGAAGCAATCACAACACTATCGCTAAACAACAGAGACGACGCCGTTTCACAAAATCAAACTTTTATTCTTAACCAAAGCTTCTTTTTCTGACAAAATTCCTCAGATGTTATTGAAGAGGAACCCGGAGGTCTACGGGTCAACGGGAGACGACATTTAATCGTTTCTATGAAGAACACTGGAGAGTTGTGACTGAAAGCAAAGGAACGTTCTGAACGAAGAGCAAAAATATTACATGGAAAGTGCAATTTTGTCGATAAACTTGGCCATTTTGATGTCCCGTTTTGACAGTCCTCCACAGTCGTGTGTCGTCAACGTAATCTGGACCTGTGAGGAAACAAAGCAAGAACATAACTGCTTAAGAGTTAAGGGTAAGGTTAGGGTAACTTCCCCGAGTCTCTGCTGGTGACCCCGGTGACCCCGGTGACCCCGCAGCGTGTTATTTCAAGTCTTAATTAGTGAGCTTCACAGGCGC
Source organism: Cebidichthys violaceus (assembly GCF_023349555.1). Classification (NCBI taxonomy): domain Eukaryota; kingdom Metazoa; phylum Chordata; class Actinopteri; order Perciformes; family Stichaeidae; genus Cebidichthys; species Cebidichthys violaceus. The sequence continues at coordinate 1,367,975 of NW_027176739.1, forward strand.
TCGCAGACGGATTTTGTTATCTTTGGACGGAGCCGGGCAAGCTGTTTCTCCCCGCTTCCAATCTTTGTGCTAAGCTAAGCTAACTGCCTGCTAGCCTTAACCTCATATTACATTACAGTCATTTAGCAGACGCTTCAGTATCTGTCTACACACCGTAGACGCAGCTACGGGAGACATTTTGGGGTTAAGTGTCTCGCTCAAGGACACTTTGACATGAGACTAGTGGAGCAGGAGCCGGGGATCGAACCGCCGACCCTCTGATTGAAAGGCCACTTAGTCCACTTAGCCACTGGTCACCCCAGTTTGTTAGGGTCATATTTACCGTCTCCTTTGCCTTTGACGAATACATTTCAAATTGCGCGAAAGTCTGCGTAGCGAAGGGTTCAGAGTTGGACAAGGAAGAACATTTTGTTTCCCCTCGTAGAACCCAACAGTCACGAGATGTAAGCTATCGACCTTCTCACCTGAATCTCAGCAAGTCAGTGAATAACCTCACAAAATGTCACACTATTCCTTTCACGCGCAAGACTACGACTACATCGTACGTTTGATGAAAGAATTGGGAATTTACTGGATTCTGACACCTTGACCTGATCGTTTGGACAGAGCCCAGTCTTCCCAGTCTTGATGCTAAGCTAGATAGCTACATTTGAAAAAGAACTTGAATCGACAACTTGGCCCCACCCATTGACCAATGAGGGTTCTCCCTGGAGAAAATGCTTGTAGAACACACATCTTAATATTGAGAGCCACTAGAACAGAACATGAATGAATATTAATAGGAGTATTAGCAGCAGCGCACAATACAGCATGTATTTCGTCGAGGCTGAAGCTCAGTCGGAGTGGGATTTATGTGCAAGTGGCTGGTGGAAAGTGCTGCGGGGGCCCAGAGACCTGCAGCACCATTCTGCAGCCACTTTAATAAAGAGCGGATTAGGAGCAGCATTCCTGTCAGAGCGTCCCGGTCCGCCACACTGTAACTCAGTGGGCTGCAGACTAATGCCGTGAGATTTTCAGGGACTGGGTTTGTCATATCAACCGCTACTTTATTTCTGAGGGCGGAGGACAGCGAGAGCGTTGGGGTCGAGATATTTGCAGAGCTTTTCCCAAGAAAAACGATGGGATTAGAGCGTGAAGCTACTGCGCTTTTTTTTCTTCCCCCCCCCCCGTCGTTCTGACTAACGGAGTGTGTCTCGGGCTTTGAGCGGAGAGCTCTCCAGAACCAGCGAGGATTGCTCGACATGAAAAATATCTGACTTTATCCCGGGTCGGTTGATCTCGGTGGGCCTGTAATTTGTCATGAGCCAACCGTAGCGCTGCGAATATGGCAGCGACTCAAAAAACACGTAGCCGCGATAAGACCGTGATTTTCTGCAACGGATACTCAACAAACGCAGCGCTGTAAGTGACTCCTCAATCACTATTACAAATTGTGATTTGGGCCATGAAGTGGAGAAGGTTATTACCTTATTATAAACATTGAACCATTCTGGGTGATGGTTCATCTTCTCTGCCTGCAGAGCCACTCGAGACATGAAGCCAAATGCCTGTTTAGGGAGAAACAATCAGCTGTCAATCAAAAAGCAATTCAGGAATTTAACCTCCAAAAAAAATTGCAAATACTATACAATACTTATTAATACTGAGGAGACTCAAGGTTATTTTTTTCACTGTGCATGTAGACGAACCTCCTTCTAAAACTAAAACCTGGCCAGCTGCTCCCAGTTGGAAAAATGCAAATCTTAAAATAAATTGCCCAACAATAAAAATACGTAATAATGTAGTGAGACTAATAAAAAAAAAAAAAACACCAAAAAATCCTCCCGTTGATATCTTACAAAATCATAATGCTCCATCGCAACAAATGTGAACTGTCATCATTCAGTCAGAGGTTTTAATGAACAATCGATTCGTGATTTGGTCAATAAAATGGTAGAAAATGGAGAAGAATGGTACAATCAAGAGAAATTCAATTTACAATCACAGAACACTAAATACACCAGATCATTTTCAGATTTGAGAAGCTGTACATCCAAACAATGTTGCCATTTGTTGTGACTCGAGCTGCTGAGTCTTCTGTCTTTTCACTGATTGATTGCTCGACTAATTGCAAAAGAAAGCTGCAGAAGGAGCAATGCTGCCCTCTGAGGCGCAGAGAAGCACGATATCCTGTGCATGCAGGAAACCCTCCTCCACGTATGCGCATACTTCCACACCAAGTAAGCAGACGGCATGCAGGCACACACTCGAGAGACATACACACTCTTCATATTTCAAGTTTCGGCATGTGGCTCTCTCCAATCACAGGCCATCCAGGGAGTGATTACGGTTATTCTGATTATCTACAAAGAGGAGAGTGAAATCCCTCGTCATGCTCACTGTGAAGAGGAGAAAAAAAATAAATCAGGTAGACCTATTTCAGAGCAATTTCCCACTGCAATCTCAATTAAGCCCCTAAATACTTCCTCCCCGCCTAATTAAATCAACTGAAACGCCATTGTTTACCGGCCCCGTCCACCACCTGACATGACGAAACAGAATTACTCTCGCCGAAGAAATTAGTGCGTTGTAACCAATTTCTGAGACGTCCTGTTCGGCGGCCGAGCAGCGCGGCGCGTGTAACGCGATCGGCAGCTTGATCAAATTGGTTATCAAGGAAAACCGTCTCCTGATCAATTTAAGTAATTGGCATATTCCTGCAACTTGACCCCGCTGGCACCAATTTGGAGACCGAGGCGGTCTGCCTTTTCTCAGTCCTCATTGACTCTAATGGAGATGGCTAAGCAGCCTGTCATGTCAGGTGTTGTCCAAACATGTCGTCTCTCTCTCTCTCTCTCTCTCTCTCTCTCTCTCTCTCTCTCTCTCTCTCTCTCTCTCTCTCTCTCTCTCTCTCTCTCTCTCTCTCTCTCTGGGTCGAGCTCAGGCTAATCTGCTGCTGAGGAACATTGAGTGACAGGTAGAAGGATTCTGTGTGAACACTTAAAGCTTCCTGCACGTTGTCCCGTTTCAGAACACCACAAAACTCACTTTCCTTATTGGTCAAAGCTTGGACTAAGAATATGTGTAAATCAATCATGTTCATTCTTTTTGTTTGTTGCCACCAGGTATATAAGAAGTGGAGGTAAGCCGCCGTGACGTCAACCATTTTGAAGCCTCCGGTTTGGTATTTTGCCCTGCTCGTCATCTTGTGATTCTTGCAACCAGAAGTGACACGAGAGGGCGGAGCTAAGTAAAAACCAACCCGCTGAATAAAGACAATTTAAGGCAAGTTGTAAAACGGAAACACGGACAACTCGCAGACCGGACAACGCCGTGGTAGCGACCTGTCAATCACCGTGTAGCCCCGCCCCTATTTTAAATAGTTTAGAACTATTATTTTCCAACTGTAGAATATCCTATTTAATTGAATACCCACATTTGAGGAATCGTTATCAAAACTGTTCAATGTTGATAAACTGTGATCAGAGTTATTGTTTTGGAAATATATCAATATCAGTATCAGCCTAAAAAATCCAATCAGGCTCTACTTGATGCCTGTTTAATTTCTTGACTGAATTTTACTGAAACAGTTTTGTATTTTTTCCCGCTGGAGAATGAGCAGCATGTGTGAATAATAATAATAATAATAATAATAATAATAATAATAATAATAATAATCGGTGAACTTCCTTCTTTAATACAGGGTGGATCACGATACGTCTGTCACATGGGTGACGCCACTTTAAAGCAACATTTTCACAATAACACAGTTGTGGATTCACTGACATCACATCTGCAGTCACATCTGTATGATACGTTTGCACATATTTCCAAACTTGGCAGAAGAGGGAACTCGTAGTCTGGACGAATAAATTCACTTCAATTCAGTTTTAATTCAAGAAATATATTTTTTCTTCAAAAGCCAGCTCATGGCATGAAGAAGTTTGCCAATGATTAAGAACAAATGCTGTATTATAAGTGTGCTTTTTATTTGCGTTTTTGAATCCATTGAATTGACAGTGAACCAAACCCAACCGGAGCTTAAACTCATTATCCAAACTTCAAAGTGCTGCACAAAGCGCGGGCCGCGCTGCTTCTATCAAGCCAAGTGTCACGCTTCCCTGAAAAGTTACACGTCCGCGTCTACTCCAAATGTAATTCGGAGGAAAGCGGAATGTGAAACGCAAGACGACAAGTTCGGCGCGAATGCAACGCGAGCCCTGAACGTCCCAGGAAGACAAAAAAAAATGAGGAGAAAAGGCAAATGAATCAAGAGCTGAATGTCCAAATAACCTGAAAAGGCCTGAAGGTGGTGGTCCCTCGGGGGCCGTAAGGAGAGCGGCAGGACACAATAGTGCCAAAGTGGCGGTCTGTCACCTGCGGGTCATCTCAACGCCCTCCACTTGGGCCAAACAAGGAAATAAAACCAACCCTCAACACGCTGCCGAGGCCTTATGTCAACAGAGGTCAAGGACTCTCCCTCTCAAAGTGCTTTGTTTACCCCATTTGTATTACGCGGGCCACACTTCTCGAGTCGACGGGTCGGCTATCCGTCCAGCCAGCCAGCCAGCCAGCCAGCCAGCCGTTCTCTCCAACCGGCCCGACAAGCTGCAGCTGTCAAGAGTCCGATAATTTGACATGACATTACGCAGGCCCCACCGTCTCAAATAATCAGAAACACACCGACGGCAGACCCCCGCTATGCCCCCTTTTCCCCCCACGCGCCCCCTTTTGAGGAGCCGATTTGGTGCTATTACAGCATGATTGTCATACAACACTGGATGAGACAGTTTGACGTTGGAGCGGAGTGGTGTTCTCCCTCTCACTGCGGCCGTGGGCTGGAATACAGGACTCAGTTTCAAACACATGTGTCTGTTATTTACAGATCGGTTTTCCACCGCCGCGCGGTCCAGGGGCTTAGAAACGCCTGCTCTGTCTTGCCAGGACTAAGTGCATGCAGATTGTGCCTGCTCTTGCTAGCCCCTGACAGACACACACGCGCGTGCACGCCGAAGCATGTGCGAATGCACATACGCAAAGCCTCCTCGGCATACGCGCGAGTACGTGTCGACACACATGAAGACAAGCCGCTCTCCTCCATTACACACCGCCATGACTACCCGATGATTACCCCGCAAGCCCCATCAGCGCCCGCGTCAGCGTCAGCTCCCTGGAAAACCTTCGCTCCTCCACAGTGAAAGGCAAGAACGCTGTGAACTGCACGGTGGTGGTGGTGGTGGCGGTGGTCATGAGGATGATGATGACGACCACACCTCTTATGTCTCATTTCTCTCCTTCACAAGCTTCCAGCTGGCCCGGACAGGACTGCCTGCTAAGTTGACATGTAACCTGAAGCAAAAATATTGAATAATTTGGAAGCACAGCTGCAAAGCGCTGAAGTTCTATAATGAAGTCTGGATCATGTGTAACATCATAATCTTCTTGAATTAGCGTTCTTAAAAGTTCAGAAACACAGAGAAGAGCTTCAACTTGATGCCCTGGAGGTGATGCGCACCGTGAACACTCATGAAGTGACTGTTATCCTGTGTAACAAACGTTCGCGCCACGGCCAGCTCCTATTTATGTAACGAGTGTCATGTCCTGTAATGCTCAGGCGTGGCATTACGGCCAACTTGTGCAAACCCCCTCATTAACTGCAGGGTTACCAGCAAGGGCTTAAAAAGACATTGGGCTCGTCAAAAGACAGCAGACGTCAGGGCCATCTTAGCTTACCCAAGGACTGATAGCCGGATTATCTAACCACCTCCGCATGGGCGCCACACCTCGCTGCTTCCCTGCAGCCATTTTTCACGAGATGAGATGAATGCGCGATGCCTCCAGTTTCCAGGGAAAGTTCCATTTTGGAGACGGACGTGGGAACTGAACACCACGGAGCTGATTAACCGGTCTCTCGCTGTGAGTAAAGGATATGGTGCGAGCGCCTGTGTAGGGTGATTATGTTTGCATGCGGGTGTAAATACTAGGGTTTAGATATGGAGTTTTAAAGACTTTTAAACTATTTTAAACATTTACATTTCAGAAAATTACCAGTTTTAGTTTTTTACCCCTAGAATTAGATTTTTGTCAGGGTGGTCAAGTCGCTGAAACAGTTTATTTATGACACAAAAACTCTTTGAGAGTTACCATCTCTTCAAAAGCAATTTGACTCGGGGATACTCTGGGAACAACATACTAAAACTTTAATTTAACAATCAATTGAGATTTTTTCCAAAACTGACAAATCCAATCATTAGTTTTTCAATGTTCAACTCCATCTGTATTCAAAAGTAATCCTTTTATAATACAACACAAAGAATGCCATGATAATGTAAAGAATGTTAAGCATTTTGACTTGATAATTGACCAAAATAATAACTGTATAACCTAAACAGGAATAGATTGTTTAACTGTCAATTTTGTAAATTTTGACAAAAATACTTAGGACAAAAATTCTTCAGAGGAGAATTTTTGTCATAAGTACGGAGCACAAGGAAGCGATATCAAGGAATTTCTGCACACACAATTACAGTTTTATATTGTATGATATTGTTGTATTCGTTGAGAGGTTTACAGAGGAGCTGGTTGAGATGTAAATCGGATCCAAATGCTAAATGTGTTTGGACATTGTGTATGTGAAAAATTAATGAATTTATGGAACCAGGGGAGTAGCCCCACATAGTCTTCGACAGACAGCCAAAGTCTTCAACCAACAACCAAAGTCTTCGACAGACAATCAAAGTCTTCAACCAACAACCAAAGTCTTTGGCCGACAACCAAAGTCTTTGCCAGACAACCAAAGTCTTCGGCCAATAACCAAAGTCTTCAACCGCCAACCAAAGTCTTTGGCCAACAATCAAAGTCTTCAAACAGCAACCCAAGTCTTCGCCAGACAAACATAGTTTTCAACCAAAACCTTTGACAGACAACCAAAGTCTTCGACCGACAAAAAAAAGTCTTTTGACCTGCAAACAAAGTGTTCGTCATGATTGAACTGATGGAGACAAAAGTAAACCAGATGAAGGACGAGAGGAAGAATCTGGTGGTTAAGTTCACAAAGGACTTCGCCCAGACCCACTACAGCTGGCACACGCTGCAGAAGGAATACCAGAAAAAGGTGAATCAGGCGGAGGAGCAGATCTACCAAAGGGACACTAAAATCATGGATCTCTGCAAGGAGAAAAAGGGTCTCTGTCAGAAGCTCACAGAGACCAAAAACCAGCTGTTGACTAAACGAGCTAAACTCCTCCGGAGCGAGAAAGCTTGGCAAGCTAAATACAATGCTCGGGAGAAGAAGTTCACAAAGGAACTGGCCTTGAAAGAACAGAGCTGTGACACCAAAGTAAAGCTTGGCAGGCAAACCACAAAGCTCGGGATGGGAAGTTCAAGAAGGAGCTGACCAAGAACAAACTGTGGGAGACCAAATTGAAACAGGTGGAAGACAAGAAGAAGGACCTGGTCGAGAAACAACAGGAGGACGACCTGGAAAACAAAGAACTGAACTGGGGAACAAAAGTCAAGCTGAAAATGAAGAAGAAGAAGAGAGGCTTCTTGTCCCGCAAGAAGAGGACCAAGGAAAGACTGAATTGCAGAAAATGAAAAGCATGTTTTTTTAAGCCAGATGCACAACAAGAACGAGCGTGACGACGACAGTGAGGTGCAGGAGGCTCCTGGTTGTTCAAGCTCAGGTTGGACAACAGTAGCTCCCATTTCCTCCCCCCTCCACCTGTCCACCCTCATCATCCCGTTATACAGAGACACCTCCACCTGTCCGGCTGTGTAGAGTTTGTATATTCTCCCTGTGTCTGCATTGGCTTTTCTCCTGGTGCTCATGTTACCTCCCACAATACAAAATCAAAAACTATGCACTTTAGGCTAATTGGAAACTCGAAATGACCTACTTCAATCAATCCTATTTATGTAAGGGTTTTCTCCTGTTTCTCAGGTTCCTCCAACAATCCAAAGATTTGTGTTAATTGTAAATAACATAATTTAAAATCAAATAAACAGTCAAATACAGTTCAATGTGTCTGCCTCTCTGAATAAATATATACAGTATAAATACTATTGTTTTGATGGGGGTGTCGGCTGGAGCCGATCCCAGCTGACATTGGGCCAAGGCAGGGCAACATGTCTATTGCCTGTGGGAGGAGGACGCAGAACCCCGGAGAGAACCCCACACCGACACAGGGAGAACATGCAAACTCAGACAGACAGAGGGGTCGTTCAGCCTGGGCCCCTCTCGCTGTGAGGCGAGAGCGCTAGCCTGTCTGAATGTCCAGACTTACATATAAATTATGTCTTTTTACACAAAGCAAGCTCATTAGTCCTACTTACGTTTTTTCACCATAATGTCAAGTTTAGGACCATTTTTTTTTTTTTACATAATTGACAAGATTATAAAAGTAAACCTGTCGATCTGAGATGTGTTTCTTACTAACTGACGGGTGAGAGGCGACTGCTGCTCTTGAAGAGAAGGAGGTTCTTCTTTGACACGGTAACATATCCTCTCTCTCCCTCTTCTCTGTGCCGGGAGGGGGGGGGGGGGGGGAGGATGCCTCTGAGGGGGTTTCGGCTCAGCCCAGGGGCTCAGTTTTAGTCGAAGGACAACTTATTCAACACAAGCAGAGCGAGGCCCGTAACGAGAGGCAGAGGCTTGAAGGAGATCTGGTGGTGAGGGAGCCCTCCACGACTGAATATAAAAGAGGGGAGATCGGCCTCATGAGAGCGACGCGGAGGGAGCTGTCGAAACGCAGCAGCGCTCTCCTCAGTCTCAAAATTGGAACTCCTGTCCAGAAGCCGTGTGGACGCTGCAGATTTATTTTTTCCCGGCGCTCGTTATGCGTTTATCACCGGTGGTTAGCCGCAACGTTGGTGTGTTGTTTTGGTCGTATTCATTTTGTTTTGGCTGCAGTATGTTTTGCACGAATGTGACTGCAAATGTTGAGAACTTTTATTTTATTTATTTATTTATTCTTGCAAAGCATTTGACACGGAATAGCTTGCTTATATGACCGCAAAACCGATTCTAAAGCTGCTTGGTAAGTAGTCACTGAGAGGTTAGGAGAACAGTAATGCAGCAATACAGCCCCAATAACACCGAGTGAATACTGCAAAAACACCCTCAGAATGTAAAAAATACATGCTTCATATTGGTTAATACAGCAATATATCCTATAAAACCATGACTTTCATGAATCCTTATATCCCCTTCGTTTCAAATACCTTTCACGAATGCTAATTTTACTTGGACATGCAAGGAAGTACTTGATTTTATTATGTATATTTAAAATGGCCGGTACTTGAGGCCAAAATTTTATATTTTTGCTTGTGAAAATGTTAATTTGGCTCATTTCTACCTCTGTGGTAGAATAGTGGCTGTACCATTTCAGACATTGTTCCCTTGCTGCATATTTAGAGATGGGGTTGGTTATCTTGAGTATTATAGCAAAAGTACGCTGGATTTCAAAGATTATCCAACTGAAAAGCCCAGTCCAGTGTTGCCAACTCTTCTCCACTGAGACTAGCAGCATTAGCTCCAAAAGTCGCTAAATCCAGCAAAAAAACGTCGGCCTCTCTCCAAAGCCACTCCCCCAAAATTGTATTAATAAACGTAAACAGTACTCCCAGCTCTGAAGCTAGCAGCTGGTGGAAGACTTTAGTGATGATGATGTCGTCCAATCATTTTATTCAGGCCAAATGGAAAAAGTGTTTTTGAAGATTACCTACCCCGCCTTTAAACTCAACCCTTGAGCTGACGACTTGTGCTATTTCACTTAAATTAACTAGACGAGTTCAGTTGACAAAGTCAATCAAAATATTCTGATTCCAGCTTCTTAACTTTAAATATTGTCTGGTTTCTTTACTCCAGAAAACTGAATAGACATTGGAATAAAAACAAGACAATCTAGACACAATTATGTCGTCTAAATCAATAATAACAAGCACACACCAACTCTAGTTTCTCAGAAAATCTGATTATTTTGCACTTAAGTAGCTTATTTCAATGACAAAATACTCATTACTTCTCATTTGTCAAGTACTTATTGAGATATGAAATGGCCTATATCGGGATAGAAGAATTTTGACCATTTCGCCCAGTCATAATTTAAAACCTGATATTAAATTTAAAATGAAAACAGAGAAAAGCCGTAAATCCTCGCGTTTGGCTTTTTGTTGTTTCAAAATCCATCCATCCTGTTTTCTTGATGGACACACTAATCACTTGAGCACTTTGACTGTTGAGATGACTAAATGAAGTCGTCTCTGGTTGACGCCCTCATTCGCCTGGTTAAATAAAAACAGTTTAGTGCACTCAAAGTAATTTACCTGTTCTAAAGTTTCTCTCCCTTCGTAGCTTGTTCACTTTGCAGGAGAGACTCCAGATAATAACCACAATCATTTTTCCACCCAAAATGCAGCTTTTGATGGATTTTTTTTTCTCTCCCTCCATCACCGTATGAACTGAGTATTTGTGGGTAAAGACCGAATGCCATCGTTGTCAACTTGAGCTAACATAACAGTTGAGCATGCACAGCTCACCTCTCCTACACAAACGGCATCTTATAAGGCTACTTCACTTGGGTCACATGAATGTTTCCACTCCATCCACCGAAACGTAAAGCAGATGGTCATCTGTAAACAAACACAACATAAAGCTTGATGCGTAAACAATATCAGTGACTGCAACTTAAAAAAAAAAGAAAGAGAAACGAGCATGATTCCAATCAAAAGTTACAGTATTAAAGACACACACAGATGTTTCCACATATGATTGCAGGGATTCTCACTGACCAAAGCGACTCCAGACAGAGGATTTCACCTCTCAAACCGTATTAAACATCCCTGGACTTGATGAGGAAAAAATAACTCGCGTCTACTTCTCAGACTACTGCCGCTATCGACGCAAAAGTTTACCCACATGCTGCAGATGAATTACTGAGCCGCAGCAGCATTTCCACTTGCTTGTAATCAAAGAAAAAGAAAGTAAAAAGAAAGCAAATCCAGCTGTCATGTTCTTTCTGAGTTAATTTGCAGCTATGAGTGGCTCCGTGTGGATTTATAAACCTTTACCGCCGCCTAGAGACCACAAGAGGAAGTGTTCCAACTCACACAGAGGGGATTTGTTATTCTCATTATAAACTCTCGGGGATCTGATTTCCTCAAGCCCATCACTCGCAGATAAGTGGTGAATGGAAATCAGCCAGCGTGTCGCTCCTCATCTCCATTCTCCCCTCTGGTAAAAGCCCTTTAAGAACAGCCATGACAAAAAGAAGAAGAAAAAAAAGGAGCTAGAGAGTTTGTGAAAATGCATCGAAAGGACTGGAGGGGTGGCTGGAGAGAGAGAGAGAGAGAGAGAGAGAGAGAGAGAGAGAGAGAGAGAGAGAGAGAGAGAGAGAGAGAGAGAGAGAGAGAGGGAAAAAGAAAGACAGACGGAGAGAGTTGCCAACATGTACAATTGGAACAACATGAGCTCATTCCCCAATAACATGGGGCACGGGGTGGGAATGAGAGACAGACAAAGACGGAGATGGGGAAAGGAGGGTGGTAATGAAAGAAATGCAGATCTACCAGAAGGAATGATGGGGTTGTTAGTGGTTTGTGAACCAGATGAGACATTTTAACCAATTTGATTGTTTGTGAAAGAAATCATTCTGATCGAAACCCCAATTGCTGCCAACTGGCCGCCTGGCGCGTCTCAGGGTAATGCAGCCTGACGTGTCGGGGTAAGAGGAGAGGCTTTTCGAGCCGGGAGGAGCAGATGGGGGAGGTCAGCGCTCGCCCCCCGACTTCAAACACGGGGAAGTGTAAAAACAGACTATTTTAGGGGCTAAAACAACTAACGACAGGATTAGAGGAAGTCCGCTAAGTGGCCTTGAGATGTTGCAGTTTACTTCGCCTCGACACAGGACTGAGGCCTCCCAATTCTCTGGGCAAAAAACAACATTCATACATGACTTTTAGTGGCTCTTTCACGCCCAGAAGTAGACGATCTGCCACATAGGTCACAATGTTGTTGAGACAGTCGCTGGAAATTGCAAGTAGTGTATTTCTGTGGTGAGTTTCCTGTTCCCGTGATAAACCGGGAAACAGGAGAGTTCAATTCAACACTTGAAGTTGTTTGCAGTACTACGTGAGGTCAAACACGAAGAACGTACTCAGGAAAATACTTTTAACAACAAAAGAATACTACAAATTCAAATCTGTAGGAACACGACGTAAAATCAGGCGACAACCTCCAGTTCTGGAAAGTGACGCCGATGCTTCATGTGTTTAAAGCTGCATTCTCTCTAGTGTCCACCAGGGGGCGACTCCTCTGGTTGTATAGAAGTCTAGTCTAAAATGACTCTACTTCTCTCTTGATTTATTCCCTCAGTAAACATTGTAAACATGAGTTTATGGTCTCAATCTCTAGTTTACAGTCTTCTTCAATACAGCATGATGTTCATTTAGTACATTATGCTCCATTTAGAGTCAAACAGACCATAAAGCAGGGGATGATTTAGGGGGCGGGGCTACCTGACAAATCCCTACCACGGCGTTGTCCGTGCTTTCGTCTTCAAACTTGAACCTTTTCACGGTGTGTTTTCAATTCATGGAAGTTAATTAGAACATTTTGGTCGCCTGAAATTGTCTTGTTCATCGTTCAGTTGTACTTCAATCCATCCTTTCTTTTTGAAACCACTTCTGGTTTCAAAAAGACCAAGAGGACGACGACCAAAATGCCGAACTCAAAACCACCGTCCACAAAGCAATGAGTGACATCACGGTGACTGCGGCCACTTCTTACAGACAGCCTGTGTGTAAATGATACTAATCTCAAGGTTCACTTGCTATCGTATTTGATCAAATATGTAAATAACTCAGCTTCTGTTCAATGACTTCACATATGACCCCATTGTTGTTGTGACTAAACTGTGCACTAGGATCACAAGAACGCCGGAGAAACTTCCATTTTGTCTTTTTAAACGTTTGCTCTACAAAGCTGCATATTTCCTTCATTATTTCATACTTTTGTTTCTGATTTAAGGAATTCATGTGCAGTGTTCTTGAGCACTTACAAATAATATATTTTGTAATTAAGAATATACAAACGGACTATTATATATTCCAGACTTTGAAAGTAAACCCAGCCCTGGATGTGTTTTTAATAAACACTACTTTAAATAATGACTACATGAATAGTTTTTCTCATAGGAATATAAAGCTTCAAATCATGGCTGCTCCAACGATGATTTTCACCGTTGATT
>NW_027176739.1:1386200-1413700 GCF_023349555.1 Cebidichthys violaceus
TTGCAGAAAATCTGTAACGCAACACAAACACAGAGGTAACCGGAAAATCACTTTATTGCGCTCTTCTCCCCAGAACATTGCATCCTCCTGTTGACGTTTCAGTACCTGTGAAGCGTTGAGGACCTGCACGGCGAAGCTGTCGATCCCTGTGATGTTCCTCTTATCGCAGGTCACCTTGTACGTCTTGGCGGCCTCGGTGGCGTTCTGCTCCTCGGTTGGCGGGATGTCGGCGTTAACTATGTCGAGAGTGATCTGGGGGGGGGGGGGGGGGGGGTAAACACCCAGAGAGAAGTCCACATCAGGCTTCAGAATGACACCACACACACACACACACACACACACACACACACACACACACACACACACACACACACACATATATATAACATCTGAAACTACCACGGACAACATTATTAATCAATTATCAATGTAGCAGAGCTGTTGCTCAACTAATTGACTGACCCAGACAAAGCTTAAGGAAGTCGTTCTGCATGATTTTAGCTTATTACTTTCTGTTTTTTATGGGGGGGGGGGGGGGGGGGGGTTTGGGGGGGGGGGGGGGGGGGGGGGGGGGGGGGTGAGGGTAGGATTACCAGATAATTAACAGCAAGTACATGTAGTACATGTAGTACATGTAGTACATGTCGTAGTGAGTTACCTGCTGCGATGAGTCGTCGCTCGTGTCCTCCATCGACGCTCCTTTAGCAGCCAGAGCCGGTGGATCACACCGGGCGCTGTTCTCGTCGCAAGGCGGGGAGAAGCCCGACCGGTAGTCCTTCACGTTTTTGGGGAACAGGGACTCGATGTCAGACGGGTCGATGGGGGCTTCGGTTCCCATCACGGCATCGGCCATCTCCGCCGTCTTGAACTGCCTCTTCGGCAGAGAGTCCAGGTCTTCTAACTCCACAAATTTGGGGCTGTTTTCCATATCGGACACTGCGTCCTCTGACAGCATGAGCTCCAGGGACTCGTCATTTTCTGAAAAACAAAAAGCAATAATTGATGGGATTCAGTACAGAAGACATCTCTCTGAGGCTATTGAAAGTGTACGACGATGCTAAAGATACGCTTTATTTTTTTTAAAGGTTTCTCTGAAGATGATGTCTTCTTTATAAAAACAGACTCTAATTTGTCTCTGATGTGTTCAGTGACAGATGGAAGTGACATGAAATGGCAATCCAGTCCCGGCTGGTACACCTAGCTAAAGCTAAAGCTAAAGCACTCTCTCACACACACACACACACACACACACACACACACACACAAACAGATCCTTTCAAATCCAGCTATTAAAAAGTGTAACGTTAACGTAACTATACACGTGTGATTAACGTTACACCAGCTCTAATACTGTATGATAATATCCACGAGTGTGATGGACAGGGTTCGTTTGATATCTTGTTAAATCGTGAACACATCACTGAGACAACGAACGAGCTTCTTGAGCATAAAAATGCAATTAGCAGTGCGATACAAAGTTAGCCGTTAGTCAGCGGTAACGGCTAGTCTGCAAGTGTTTTGCTAGCTTAAAAAAAAGAAGAGAAGAAGCTGCTGTCAATCTCTTACCTTGTGCGGTCACAGCCGAGTACTTCAAAACGTCACAATGATAAAACATGAAAAGCAAAACGTACGGGACGTGAAGTTTATTTAAAATCACCGTCATACTTCTTTTTTTTTTTTTTTTTAATGGAGCTAGATTGCAAATATGAACGGCTATCACGACATGGTGAGACGCGACATGATGTTTCTCGTCTCATAGGAAAAGAATGTTTCCGAGCGGTGGCGGAAGAAAATACACGTTGCACCACCGAATTCTGCTTCCGGGCTTTGAGACGACTTCCGGAGTGACGATTTGCGACAACAACAAAAAAAAATGATTGACGTTTATATCTTTTGATTTAACGTTGAAATATACGCCCGTATGTGGCGTGGTTCTCTGTAGTACAACTAGATAGAAATAAATAACTAAAGATATGATTGTCTTGTATCTATACAGAAGGGAAATGACTATTTAACCACTGAAATACACCGCGTAACTGGTTTATTTTCAAGACGAATGAGTAGATTGTATCAAAAGGAAGTCCGTTAGGTCAAGTGATTAATTTAATATTAATTAAATGATTCGCACAGCATAATATATATTTACCTATATTGATTTTAAGGCTGAAATGGTATTGATTTGTGTAATTTAATTAATTCCTGTGTGTTGAATAATATATATATATATATATATATATATATATATATATATATATATATATATATATATATATATATATATATATATATAAGTATCTGTATTTATTTAAATAGACTATTTGGTGTTGTTGGTATCCCCTAACTCACTGGTTCCCATATATTTACTTCCATTTTTATTACATACATGTGCATGTAATATATTGCATGTATGCAATTTTGAATTAAAACAGAATTGTGTTAGATGAATGGGCTTTATTATGTTAAAAATAAAACTACAAAATAAATGAAAGAGTCATGTATGTAAAAATGTATGAATGGATTTGGATTTTTTAGCATCTGGCAAATTAATGTCATAAAAAGTTTTTGTATTGGATATTATATATATTGTATGAGTGGAAGTAGCAGCAATAGTAGTAGTATCATGTTCCATTGGGAACACTGGTTCTCAGAGCATGTATTCTATTATTAAATGTGTAGTTATCTAAAAGGCAGAATGTAACTGACGACTAAAGAAACACTGCAACTCTCAAAGCGCTCCTCTTCCTGGAGTGAAGCACAGCTTGATAACGCCCACATGACTCTATTCACTGCTGGAGGGGAGGTTCCTCCTGCTCAAAGTCTACTCAGCCCAGATATCTGTCGTTCCCTCCCCTTTCACAGATCTGCCAGTTAAAAGATGGATGTAAACACCATGTGATCAACTGTAAGAGCTGAAAGACACAAACACTGCAGATCAGTGGACACACATTGAGGAAATGAGCTCAGCTTTTATCTGGAAACAGAGAGTGAAACTTACAAACACTCGCTGTCGTCTGGAGAAGAAATGGCACAGCAAGAGATTCGGAGGGATCGAGAGAAACGGAGCTGTTCAATCTGTCTGGATCTTCTAAAGGATCCGGTGACCATCCCATGTGGGCACAGCTACTGCATGAGCTGTATTAAAGACTGCTGGGATGAGGAGAACAAGAACAAGAACACGCACAGCTGCCCTCAGTGCAGGCGGAGCTTCACATCGAGGCCTGTCCTGATGAAGAATACCGTGTTAGCAGAGTTAGTGGAGGAACTGAAGGAAATAGGACTTCAAGCTGCTTCATCTGATCGTTCCTATGCAGGACCTGGAGACGTGGCCTGTGATTTCTGCTCTGGGATGAAGCTGAAAGCCTTCAAGTCCTGCCTGGTGTGTATGGCCTCCTTCTGTGAGCAACACCTCCAGCCTCACTACGATGTAGCTCCATTAAAGAAACACAAGCTGGTTGAAGCCACTTTAAAGCTCCAGGAGAACATCTGCTCTCGCCACAACGAGGTGATGAAGATCTTCTGCCGCACTGATCAGCAGTGCATCTGCTATCTCTGCTCCATGGATGATCATAAAGGCCACGACACAGTCTCCGCTGCAGCAGAGAGGGCTGAGAGGCAGACGGAGCTCGGGGCGAGTCGGCAAAAGATCCAGAAGAGAGTCCAGGACAGAGAGACGGACGTCAAGGTGCTTCAACAGAAGGTGGGGGCTCTTAATCTTTCGGCCAATGAAGCTGTGAGGGACAGTGAGAAGAAGTTCACTGAGTTGAGGCGTCTGATTGACAAAAGAAGTTCTGAGGTGAAGCAGCAGATCAGATCCCAGCAGAAAACTCAAGTGAGTCAAGCTGAAGAGCTTGAGGCGAAGCTGCAGCAGGAGATCGCTGAGCTGCGGAGGAAAGACGCTGAGCTGGACCGGCTCTCACGCACAGAGGATCACCTCCATTTCCTGAACAACTACCCCTCACTGTCCCGTCTGAGTGACTCTAAAGACCTACCCAGCGTTGACATCCATCCTCTGTGCTCCTTTAAGGATGTGACAGCGGCGGTGTCGGAGGCCAGAGATAAACTGCAGGCTGTTCTGAGTCAGGAGTGGGGAAAGACCTCTCTGGCAGTGACTGGAGTAGATGTTTTACTGCTTCATGCAGAGACCAGAACCAGAGCTGAGTTCATGAAGTATCATAGTCAACTCACACTGGATCCAAACACAGCATATAAACGTTTGTTATTGTGTGACAGGAACAGAAAAGCAACATTAATGGCAGCAGAACAGTCATATTTGAGTCACCCAGACAGATTTCTTGAAAGGTTTCAGGTCCTGAGTAGAGAAGGTCTGACTGGACGATGCTACTGGGAGGTGGAGTGGAGCGGGACAGTTTCTATAGCAGTTGCATACAAGAATATTAGCAGAACAGGGACCATGAACGAATGTGGATTTGGATTTAATGACAAATCTTGGTCATTAGAATTGTACAGTGGTCGTTATGTATTCAGACATAAAAATACTCGTACTTCAGTCTCAGGTCCTCAGTCCTCCAGAATAGGAGTTTATGTGGATCACAGGGCAGGTACTCTGTCTTACTACAGCATCTCTGAAACCATGACTCTCCTCCACAGAGTCCAGACCACGTTCACTCAGCCTCTCTATGCTGGATTTTGGTTTCCAGGATCTCCTAGAAGCTCTGCTGAGTTGTGTGAGCTCAAGTAGACAGGAGTAGATGATGATTCACCTCTAGACAGTACATGTAGAGGTGTGTCTGCACTGCAGCAATCAAACATAGTGGGTGGGACTGTGGTGATGATTTAAAATAGGATTTAAGTTGTTTTGTTTTCATCAGAGCAATTCACTGTTTGAAATTCTTCTCTTATGTTAAATTTACTAAACATGTTCATTGTATTCTGTGCATTGAAAATAGTGCAAATGCAAAATGTCTGCTGATTACTTTTGTTCATCTTAAAATGTTGTTCATTGAATTTGTTTTTCATTTAAATGGTCTTCTATGTAAAAAAAATAAATCACGAGTTATGTCTGTAAAAATCTGAATTAATGAATTGAAATTGAAATTTTTTAGCATCTGCCAAATGATTGTAATATAAAGAATAGTTATTTTAAGTTGTAGCATATCTTCATGATTAAACGTTAACTTTGTAGTACTCTACATACTGCTGTCTGTGTGCTGCAACTGTACTGATATACAAAAATCACATCGCTTCTTTAAATGATTTCAATGTGAACAAAGAAAATTAACAGTAAAATGTGTTGACATAATCTTACATGTAAAAAACGTTTGTTAATCATCTTTCTTAGAGTGAAGTCAATTGTTTTTGTGAAACATTTCTGAAAAGTTAATGTTCAAAAATCTGCAAATAAATAAATTATGACTATTCTTTAAAAAACGGTGTCACTGTCAGAGTATCAATCTGTCCGTTTCCTACTTAATTCATTTCCAATGAATGTGTTTCTTAAAGATATTTTGTTCAGAGACAAATACTAAAAGACCATCAAATAAGCCCCTCGTGTAAAATTGTGACTCTTTTGCAAACGAAAAACATTTCAAGGCAACATTTCAGCAGAATGTGTTACTTTCAGATTTATTACACAACTTTTGAACATTCCACAACAAGCATGCAGGAATAAATTGGGAATTACGGGAAGCTCTACAGGCTTCACCAATCACACTTCAGGAACAACTTGGCTTCACGTCGTCTCAGGAACACTCCCAATGTGAGGTCGTGTTTTCTGAACTCATCAACAGACCGTGTGTTGATTTAATGCTGATGATGGTGACGGAAGAAAATCACTCAATTATTTAAAAAAAAGAAAAGAAATATATCATAAACTATCAAACCATGTGAACGGATTTAACTTGAAGGATGACAGCCGGAAACGACAGGAGTGTCACTAGATGATCCGTATTATTGAGTCCACTTTAGCTCATCCACATCCCAAAATCATGCCTTCATCTCTCCTCCTTCTCTCCTCCTCAGAGGGTCAGTGCCTCACAGCAAGTGAACAAAATCCACCACAGAAGCAGCATTTTGGACATGAAATCCCCCCAAAAACAGGCTTTTCAGAAAGAAAAACCCCCTTAAAGTTGCAGAAGTTTGTGGGGAACAAATCTTGAAAAAAAAGGAGCGAGACAAGAGACGTATTTGACTCGTCGTAGACGGAGGACAGGTAACGGTGAGCGTCTGTGCGTCTCAGGCAGCCGTGACCGCGACGAGTCAAAATGTCTGCATCCTACCAGCGTGTTTACCAGGCTTCACCTCATCATCATACGCATGTATAGAAGCCTACAAAACCCCGTTCTAACGCAGACACTGTAAATAAAACACACACTTTAATCCTGTCAGCCAGGAAGTTCAAAGAAAAGAAGAAAAGATCGGTTAAATATCAAACATGGCTACATCAGAATTGTACTACTTTCAGAGATAGATAACAGATGATATAAATACGATAAGATGCAACTTTACATCGTCAATGGATATCAATTTACAATGCATTCATTCGATCGCCTCAGATGAGACAATTTAGAGCTTCTTCACCAATTCAAACACTCTTTAATTGGGGCGGTGTTCTTCTAAGTGCTTCGTCGTTTACATTGTACACAGTAACCTGTCGTGCTCAGGCTATTTAGTGACGAGTTTGGAATATTTAGTTAAAAATCAAATGAGCATGAATGCCTACAGTTGAGTTGGTTCTTTGGTAAAGGAGGGTGAAGGCGTGACGTCACTTCAACACAACGGGAGAGAGAAGGCCGTACAAGTACACCAGTAGAAAAATACAACCAGAATAAAAAGTGATCGTATCAAAGTTCCCACGGTACGAGACATATACATACAACAGATTATTGCACCAAATTCAACTATTTCAGATTTCCTTCAGGAGAGAGCAACTCAGTGAAGCTACACGACTCCTTCACTGTCAGGAGTTTGAGACGCTTGTATTTGAA
The DNA here is from genome assembly GCF_023349555.1 of Cebidichthys violaceus. Taxonomy (NCBI): domain Eukaryota; kingdom Metazoa; phylum Chordata; class Actinopteri; order Perciformes; family Stichaeidae; genus Cebidichthys; species Cebidichthys violaceus. The sequence goes on from NW_027176739.1 coordinate 1,393,145, forward strand.
TAATACCAAAAAACCCCAACGTCCATCAGATGTGAACGTGAACACGAGACGTATTTGACCACGTGGGATCTACGGTATTCACGGTGCATTAAGAAGCATGTCGTGAGATGACAAATATTAAAACCAACTACATCATCTTTTGTTGTTTTTAAAATTCTGTCTCAAGCCTGTTTGCACTAAATTATTTAACAATACAATTTCACAAAAACACCAGCTTCCCCAACAGTCAGATTAAAAGGGAAATACTATATTAATGTTCCTTAAACAACTAAATAAATAGTAAAATAAAAAATAAAAAAAGATTTGTTAAAGTCAAAACCTGAACGATGTGGAAACAGAAACATCAATACAGATTATTTAAAATCTTTAGTGTGATCACTGTAAACAAATGAGACCATTCGTAGTCTGTCCATCACAGCGTTCAACACCTGTGGTTATTAACCGTTCTTTTCTCATATCTACTAAAAGGAGAAACAGCGCCACCTGTCTGCAAAATGTTGCACCAACACGCAAATGTAAACGGTCTCATTTGTTCATGATTCAGCGTCACAGTGCAAGTCAACATCATATTTGTAAGTGTTTGTTTGACCTGTGAGCAGGAATAGAAATAAGATATTTGAGGCTTTAGTTTTGTTTGTTTTTTGGGGGGGGGGGGGGGGGGTCACACAAATATCACGTCAAATACATGTTTTATTTTTAAAGAGAGCTCGTTTTATCGCCACAACATTAACTGCCAGTCAGAGCTTTGAGCAACACATTCATGTTGATGGTTGTGAATATTAATGGACTCATTTTCTAGGGACAAATGTGACATTAAAGTAAAATAAGTGTCTGTGTTTGGACTTGAAGAAGGTTCCCAGTTTGGAAAGTGTGCCTGTAGATACACAGCTGGGACAGTTCAACTAAACGTGTCTGTAGCAAAGAGAATCAGAAGCGTTCATCGTAAATGTTCTGATTAAATCAAACTCAAACTAATCCCAGACTGTATCTTCTTCTTCTTCTTCTTCTTCTTCTTCTTCTTCTTCTTCTTCTTCTTCTTCTTCAGCTGAGACAAAACTATACATTCAAGTTTTTGGGGGAAATTTGAGAATCTTGTCAAACAGAACAAAATGAGGTTTGGTAGAAAAACAAAAGTGAGTAGTAAAACGTAACAATGTTGGTATCTGTCTGCAGAACTCATGAATGACACCCAGCCAGAGGAACCATCTGTACCAGTGAGCTGCAGCGAGACCGCCGGCGAGAGGGAACCGAGTTTTAGCGTAATGACGAGCGCAACCTGCAAACACCACAGTGCTGTTCATCACAACAATCTGCATGTTGACTCAGTCGCTTTGATGACATTTTGCATGCAAAATAACATGTTGGTGAGGTGACTTCGGTGAGACGGCGCCAGCAAGAGTCCTGTTCTTTTGTGTTGATTCTGGAGCCGAGTGGAGAGAGTTGGACTTCAGCTTTTTTTGGGGGTGCTTGTTGGCCTAAGAGGACGATCTGTACATCTATCAATGAAGTGCCACTGAGCAAGGCACTTGACCCCCCCGACTGTTTGACATGCCTCCCATTTGGTGCTACACGTACCAATTTGCTTTTCAAATTAAAAGAAGAACAGTGTTGCTACTCGTCCCTCTCCTTTGTCTCACACCCTGTGCTGGAAAGCAGATTTCACACAGATGTGGCGATCGGTCTCCTCATAGCAGTCTCCTTTGTTTACAGTAAGAAAACATTTGTAAATGGATGATTCCATCATTGAGTGGTGTTAAAATGCTACATTAAGCACAATAAAAAGAGAGAGTTAAAAGCCCCCTTCCTCAACAAACATATGATATTGTTGTTTTTTCCCGGACAGGGCGGTGTGTAGTGTTGCCCTCCACACACACTGTAGATCTCCAGCAGGAGCACTGGAAACCTAACGCTAATATATTTGGTGGCAGGCACACAGATGACACCAACACGAATAATAGAAAACCTCCTCCTCCCACCCTCACGGCGGACAGGGTGTGCACATGCGTCTCTTATCCGAGCTTCACTCGTTAGCCGTCTTCTCTTTGCAGGAGGGTTCACAGAGGATTTCCTTGTGTGGTAGCGGATAGGGGAAAGCCGCTCCGCTGCAGGTGCTACCATAAGCCAGTTTGTTGAGGCGAGAGAGGCCCTTGATGCTGCCGGGGGGCCGTCCCGGGCTGACCTTGTATCCCGCCGCTCTGGTCGTACCCAGCGGCCTCCCCGGGCTCGTCTTGAACCCGGCAGCTCTGGTGGTGCCGAGCGGCCGCCCCGTGCTGGTCCTGTACCCGGCCAGCTTGGTGGTCCCCAAAGGCCTCCCGCGTCTGCCCGACTTCCCGGCGGCCTTGTTGTTCTTCTTCTTGCCGTCGGCCGGCGCCTGATTGGCGCTTTTGATGTCGGGGATTTTCCCGGGCGAGCCCGCGAGCGCTTCCTGTCTCTGGCACGCCATGGGCTTGTGGCTCTGGGCGGGCAGGACCATGGGAGCCAGCGTCATCTGCAGGGCGGACGGAGGCGGAGGAGGGTAGAACTTGTTGGCCTGGGTGCACAAGTCAAAGTGGGAGGCCGGGTGGTGGGCGTCCTCCGCGAGGCACGACGGCCTGCTGTTCATGCAGAAGTCGCTGCTTGTCACCTGGCGCATCATCTTCTGCTGGGGGGGGGGGGGGGGGGGGGGGTCGGAAATAAGTTGCAACTGTGTTATTATCACAGACAAAAAGAACAGATGTTGAGTCAGTAATGTGGTCTGGGTAGCTTCAATTCCACAATGAAGGCTGATGTCTATATTTTGACACATTTGGGGCTTCAGACCCTCATATTTTTAGGTTGGAGGCTAAACTAGGACCTAGTCTAAAGAAAGCCTAGAGCTAAACCAGCTTGGTCCGCGGCCCTACGCTTCAAACTGTGACGCCCTACGGACCCCGGCGGCACCGCTTTTGGACCCGTCAGGGACGGCGTGTCAGCTGATGATTTTTTTTGGCGTCGACGATGAGTCAAAGCGATTGTGAATCCAGTTCTTGTGACTCTATCGATGCTCGATTGTGTCCCTGTATCGTGAAGATGCTTTCATCTTCCACGTGTGTCGCGTTGTGCTGATTTCCTTTTCTGTGTCGGAGTGTCTTGAACCCTTAACACATGTCTGTGAAGCCACCCCGCTGCATATATTGTATGAGGCCTAGGCTAATAAACACCTTGAGAACAAAGTATAAACCTCATTATAGTGATGCTGAAGTGCCCGTGAGCAACGTGCCGATGGTCTGCAGCTGACCTCTGACCTGGTTGTGTTGGCTTTCGTTACTAGGATCACACACACACACGACAAGAAACCCCGCAATCACAATCAAAGACCGCTCACACACTGAACTGCTCCTTAAATTGCAGCAGCACAATTGTCATAACTTAATTATGAGGCTATAAATAAATACTCGAGTGCTGCTGATGAGACTGTTTTGTTGTTGTTGTTGTTGTTGTCCTCTGTAGGTGTGGACTTTTATTTACTACCACAAACACAACGCAGTCTGTAGTAATATTCATTCACAAAAAAACAAACACAATGCACATGGATTCCGCATTTTTGACGACAAAAGCCGCCCCCCCCCCCCCCCCCCCCCCCCCCATATCCTCTGCATGTCACACTTTGCTACAGTGTAACGTTACAGCCTCGTTTTGGCCCGAATAACGATTTCCAAGAGGAGGGTTTAAAATAGTAACAAAAGAGAAGGAGAGTGAGCGGATATCCGACATGACTGCTTACATTCAGAACACACACACACACACACACACACACACACACACACACACACACACACACATTATTAACCTAAATACACCAACAGCAGCTCTGTGGTTTACTGTACCTCGATTGTTCGCAGATCTCGGTCCAGAAAGGGTTAAAGAGAAAAATGATCTTTCATCCCTTAAAGCGTGAGTCGATCCATTTTCCCAAACATATCGTTTCTCACCACAGGACGTCGGTACATCGGGTTTGCTCCGGTGTGCACGCTAACGTTCACGGTTTAGACGTAGGGGTTTTTGTGTGTGTGTGTGTGTTATTTCCCAGCTCCAGAGGTTTGGATGAGAAACGCAGCCATTTTCCATTAAAATTTAATAAGACTGGAGCGCTGTCTGAGCATGCGCAGAGCACCATAGGAGGCTTTTTCTTTTTTCTCCTTCCCCTCCTGAACCACTTCCACGTCCAAACGTTTTCACTTCTAAATACACAACATTGCTTATTTGCGTTCAGTACAGGTGCAACATTATTTTTTTTAAATGTTGTGTTGTTGTGATGAAATGAAGCCGTAAAGCAGTTTTACAACGCTTACCAAAAACAAGCCCTCCGACGATGATGAATAATATACAAAGGAGAGGCTACTGAATAATTAAAACAGTAGGCAGGAATATATTGAATACCATATTAAATAAATAAATAAAAAAACGAAATATGCATATGAAATAAATCCTGATATAAATGAGGCAATACATTTATAAATACATGTAAATATAAATATATAAATGAGTCAACAGTCTAAAAATCTATTTAAAAAACAACAACATTCATTTCCCACTTCTTTTTATTCTTATATATTAAAATGTATTTATTGTAAATACATGTAAATATAAATATATAAATGAGTCAATAGTAATATATATATATATATATATATATATATATAGTAATACTTTTTTTTAAAATAGGTTTTTATTTTTTGGAAGGACTATTTACATTTTTTATTGATTTATTTATTTCCCACTTCTTTTTATTCCCATCTGTTACATTCATATGAATATATAGGGCTGATTTTAGCTCACAGATTCAGACCAAAGCAACAGAACAAGAATTATCGAGCGCCCCTTGTGGTCCCTCAGTCCGCTCTCCTCCCAGCGAGTTAGTAATAATAATAATAATAATAATAATAATAATACATTCATTTTGTATAGCACTTTAAAAAAAAGATACTTAAAGGCACTTTATATGGTTAAAAACAGAAAACAAAAGTCTGCTAGTGCCGGTAGTGACCCCTCAGTTAGCAGCTGTTGCGATACGGGGCACTGGATTTGAGGAATTCACTGTTTATCAGACCACAAATGAGAGAAGAATTAGCTAGCTAGCGCTCCACCACAGCTAGGAAACTACTTTGCCCAGGGAGGAAAGTGGACAACGGCTATGAAGATGGACCTTCAGTTAGCGGAGAGACCACAGGGGGGCGCTAACTAACTAGCTAGTTAGTTAATTCTTGTGCTGTTGCTTTGGTCTGAGTCCGTTGGCTAACCACGCCGCAAACATTTGAATATAAAAGATGGAGGTGATAAAGAGATGGGAAATTAATGTAAAATTAGGAAACAATATAGACCTGAAAAGCATATTAACACAAAAAACCTGTGTATTTATTTAACTATATTTACTCATTTATATATCTATATTTCCACTCATTTGTATATTTATTGCCTCATTTATTTATTTTAAAGGCATATTTATTCATAAATTAAAGCCCTTCAAAATCGCATGCATGAGACAATTTGTCTAATTTCAGATTAGATTTTAGAGGAAATGGTGCATAGTTATAAAATCATTTTTCAATCAATCATATTTAATTGAATTAGATGGCGTTCCATATGAGTAAACAGTACCCACCAGATTTGTTGGAATAAAACAGCTGGACAAACTTTATTCATTTATCGTTTTATTGTGCGGAAAAAGTAAAAACATCTTTCGTCTGACTGCTTCTTCATAAAGACTATGGTTGGGATGTTGCTTGTACACACAACAGGGTGAAAATCTGACCGGAAAAAAAAAACAAAAACAAACAAGGAAAATAAATTGTGTCTTACATTTAAAAGACATACTGCAGATCGTGATGGTTCAAAACTGCATCAGACATTTTGGTATTTATAGTCTGTAGGTAAAACAAAAATCAAGGTAACTCAAGTGAAGCACAGAGGAAACTAAAGGGGAGGGGGGGGAGTGACAAATATAAACAAAACCTGACGCTCAACTGAGGTAATTGAATGGAACATTATTAAAAATATAGACTAAAATATTCCTCAACCACTTTGATGGAGCTGTAGAGATGACAGGGGACCGCTGGGAGAGGAACCCTCCTCCAGAGAGTCTTTGTTCCGCCTCTACAACACTTTGTACCGGCCTTTGCTCGTCGGCTGGTACGAATTTTGCTGCAAAAAAACAAAACAAGAAAAAGACAATAAGCGCCATCTTTCAAAAGACATTTTAACAACCTGTGTTTCATGCATCAAGAGGAAGAAGATGCTCACTAATCTGATCAGCTCCTCCTTGATTAACCGAGTAATCTCCGTTTTGGCTTTCTGCACAGCCAGTTCATTTGCACCTAAAAAAAACAAACAAAAAAACACAACATTCATAAAACAGAATTTAAAGCTCTAGCAAACACATAGGAAATAGGAGTGAAATCAGAGCCCAGAGGTAGTTAGAAGGATGATAAAAGAAAGAGTGGGAGTCACATTTTTAATGAGTGAAATCTCTTAAAATTAGCACAAAAAGAATTTCGCGACACCTACTTTCAATAGCCAGGTAGATCTTGCGTTCCCCCTCCTTGGGCTCTTTGCCTGGAGGGAAATAGGTTCCTCTGATGGTGATGGCGGCTTCAGAGTATTCACCGATCCTCTGCAGAGCTTCTTTAGACGTCACCTTCCACCTGGCCGTCTGCGGAGGAACAAAATGAGGAAATCACAATTTTGCCATCAGTTGTTATGTTGCGCTGCGCGTTGAGTTCCTACGTGAACGCGCAAGAATCTGCCGAGCATCGGTGCGTCGCTGACCTGAGGGAAGTCGTTGATCTCCAGCTCCTCCTCGTATCTCTTGACGGTCTCGGCCTGTTCGGCCGCCTGCCGCTCCTCCTCCAGCTTCTCCACGGGGGTGTAGTTCAGCTTGGCGTTGATCTTCTCCGCCAGCTGCTCCGCGATGGTCTTCGCCGACACCGAGGGCGTCATGATGGTGCCGCCCCGGAGGATGGCGTTGGTGGCCTGCTGCATCACGTCCTGCGCATGGAAAACAACAAAAAAAAAAAAACAGTTTGACTAAGTACAACACAAGATGATTTACAGACATTTTCCTCTCTGTGCGACGTACCTGAGCCTCGGCGCCCAGGTTCTTCTGAGCGTTGATCTTGAGCGCCAGCCTCTTGGCCATCTCCAGTTTCTGGATGTTTCCAGCAGATGGGGGCCCGAGGCCCGGCATCCCTCCGGGGACCGCCGCCGAGGAGGCGGCTGCTCCCGCGGGACCGGTGGCCGATCCGGGAGCCGACAGATCCTTCACCCTCTTCTTGGAGTTGAACATGCTCTCGATTTGCTCCTCGATCTGAGGAAGGTGAGGGAAAAGTACGGCGTGAGACGACGCTTCCCGCGGGCATGTTGCCGATGCCGTGAACATTTGAAATCGCACGCGACTCACATCCAGCGCTCCGTCCTCGTCGTCAGAGTCCTGCAGTCCGAGAGCAGCTTTCTGCAGCTTCTTTCTCTCATTGGCCAAAGCGTGTTCGGTCTCGTCAAACTTGAAGCCTTTTCCTGAGAATCCGCTACTGCTCTTAATGGTCTTACCCTCCTGCAGGACGGGAAAAACTAAATACATTTAATTCACACCTAGACCATTTTCTAAAGCGGCACACTAACTTTCTACAGCACCTAATTGGGTCTACTTGCTAATTGAGACGCAACACACCGTCCCCGGGTTTCCCCCCCCTCATCTCACCGCTTTCTGTTGGTCTTTGAAGGAGGCCCAAAGCTGCTCCAGTTCAGGCGGCACAGAAGAGCCGGACAGCTCCAAAGCTTTGATGATATCTCCAGCATAGCGAACCTGATCCTCCGTGATGAAGGTGTAGGCGAAGCCCTAGGAAGAAGGAACGAGAAATTTAAAAAAAAAAAAACCTTTGACACACTCGAAACAACGCAAATTCAGTTGTTTTTTTTACAGTAACGGACCTTGTTGCCTGCTCGGCCTGTGCGCCCGGCCCTGTGGACGTAGTCCTCGTAGTGGTTGGGACAGTTGTAGTTGACCACCAGGATCAGCTGCTTGACGTCCAGCCCTCTGGCCGCCACGGAGGTGGCCACCATCAGACGGCACGCTCCGTTCTTAAAGTCGTTGATGACGCTGTCCCTGTCGTACTGGTCGATTCCTAGGAGGACGGCAGGTAGAAGGGGCCGTTAAGAAGACCAAACCCTAGACACGAGTTACGGTACGGCAGCACTCGGAGCTGTGGAATGAATGCATTTATTGCCAACAACAAACCCGGAATTTTGGATTACTTAAAAACATTCAAATTGTAGCAAAATCCCACCGGCACCCGGTTGTAATCAGTGCATCCCAAATGTGGTTCCATACCTCCGTGCAGGGACATGCAGGGGTACGAGGCCTTCATCAGGTCCTTCAGCAGTGTGTCTGCGTGCTCCTGTTTGTCCACAAAGATGATGACCGAGCCCTTCTCCTGGTAGTGACCCAGGATCTCCAGCAGCTTCAGGAACTTTTTGTCCTCTTCTATCACCAGCTAGAGAAACAAAGAAACGGGAGACGGTGAGAGGCGAGTCCCCGTCTAGATACCGGGCAGAAGCCAGAGACGGAGCGTAGACGATTTACCACGTGTTGCTCCACATCGGAGCAGACGACACTGCGGCCTCCCACCTGGACCTCGATGGGCTTGCCCAGGATCCTACGAGCCAGCGCCTCCATGGCTCTGGGGAAGGTGGCCGAGAACATGACGGTCTGGCGGTCTGGACGCACGTTGTCCACGATGCGCATCACCTGGTGGAGGAACCAGAACTTTGTCCGCTCATCTTATTGTTGTTTTTTTAAGTCGACTCAAGATTTACCTGGTCGAGGACAAGCCCTGGTTGTAACGTTTTAAAATCGACACCCACCTGTGGCTCAAAGCCCATGTCGAACATCCTGTCTGCTTCGTCCAACACCAGATACGTAGCTCTGCGCAGGTTGGTGACTCGACCTACACACCACAGGAGAAGGAGCGCGAGGGAGAGGCGGTTAACTTTGAGAAGAGCCAGTCCTCATACGCAGTCTGCCTTCTTCAAACTAACACGAATCAAAAACACAGAGAACCTTTTTTTTCTCCCGGGGGTATTAAGACTACTTGACATTACTCGGAAAAACAAAACGAGGCATCGTTACTTCACAACATTGGTTTGTGGACTAGTTTCAAGTGGCCGGGGTTTGAATTGGACTACGTGGTTGTACAGTGGTTTTGTTTTTGGGCTGTCTGTGGTCTTGCGTACCATCTCAGGGGAATGAGGGACCTGTAAAAGTCAGAAAACATCCTCAAGATACAATACAAGAGACGGCGCCACCATCAAGCATTATCTGACCGAGCGCCTTCTCACCTACAAGGGAAACATATTACAGATTACCTCGCATGTGTGGAAACAATAAAAACCCATATATTATAATAACAGATTTACACAATGAAACTACTGCTTCTTTCTGAACACTGGCTCTACAGCGCGCTCATCGCAGCGCTTTCATCGTCTCGGGCTCGGAGTCTGAAGAACCACGGAGGCAGCACCGGGTCCACCTACCTGTACTCGGAACCGATCTTCAGGAAACACACACACACACACACACACACACACACACACACACACACACACACACACACACACACACACAGCCAGCCAGCCAGCCAGCCAGCCAGCCAGCCAGCCAGCCAGCCAGCCAGCCAGCCAGCCTTGGCAAAAAATGACTGATCAACAGTTTAGTAAGTGGTACTGACTGGGTTCATTATGCACTTTTGTCATATTGTAACATTCATTCCATGCAAAAGAAGAAGAAGCCCCCCACAATGCATTGCAACCCTACAAGAACAAAGAAGTGAGAGGGTCAGAGTCTCACCGCTGTTGGCCCCCAACATGTCGATCATTCTGCCCGGTGTGCACACGATGATCTCAGCGCCTCTCTTCAGCTCAGCGATCTGGAAGACGACAACGACGACAACAACACCGACTTAAAGCCACGTCGTCATAGCGGCGCAACGCAGGATTGCCCAGTTTGTAGCTTCATAAAGCTTCTTCTCCTGACTCTGTTCAGTGTTTCATTCAACTCTCTATTTCACACAATGTCAAACTTTTCCTTTAAGAGAGAGACTCTCAGGTCACAGCTGCCCAAAAAAAAAAAAAAAAAAAAAAAAGAATTGAAGAGATTTAAAAAGGAAAGTCTATCTTCAATGAAAGGAGAGAGAACCAAAAGAAATAAGAGCAACTTATCAGGCAAGGAGTGGAGTTGCTCTTTAGCACAGATAATGAAGCTATAAATGAGCAGCAGGAGAACAAACAGGACGTGATGTCCAACTGTGTGGAAGCATAATGTTCTACAGAGTCCTTCTGCTCGGGTCTTTGATCGAGGACCGCTACGTATTATTGAGCAGTGTTTACTTCTACTTTGCTGCTGTGTTAAATGGACTTAGATTAAAAAGCAAGTAAATTAAAGCCTTTGGGGAAATAAAAAAAGAAAAGAACCGGCAACATTAGTGTGTCTGTGTGTGAGAGACACAGAGAGAGAGAGAGACAGAGACACAGAGAGAGAAAGAGAAAGAGGGAGAGAGAGACAGAGACAGAGAGAGGGAGAGACAGAGACAGAGAGAGCGAGAGAGAAAGAGGGAGAGAGAGACAGAGACCGAGAGAGGGAGAGACAGAGAAAGAGAGAGAGAAAGAGGGAGAGAGAGACAGAGAGAGACCGAGATGGAGAGACAGAGACCGAGAGAGGGAGAGACAGAGACAGAGAGAGGGAGAGAGAGAGAGACACAGAGAGAGGGAGACGGAGACAGAGAGAGAGAGGGCGAGAGAGAGAGAGAGACAGAGAGAGAGACAGAGAGAGAGAAAGAGAGAGACAGAGACAGAGAGAGAGAAAGAGAGAGACAGAGACCGAGAGAGACAGAGAGGGAGACAGAGACAGAGAGAGAGACAGAGAGTGAGTGAGTGAGTGAGTGAGTGAGTGAGTGAGTGAGTGAGTGAGTGAGTGTGTGTGTGTGTGAGTGTGTGTGTGTGTGTGTGTTCACCTGTTCGCTGATGCCCGTGCCTCCATAAACACACACCACCCTGAGTCCCAGCTGCTTGGAGAACTTCTTACACTCCTTGGTGATCTGCAGAGCCAGCTCTCTGGTGGGAGTCATGATCACAGCTGTGGGAGGAGCATCAGGATGAGGAGAGAGAACAAGCTTCCACCTTCTACCAGTTTGAGCTCTTAACTTTCCACAATAAGATCTAAAGATTTGACACCATGTATTTGCATAACACTGACTTCAACGACCGTTACGGTAGAAATGCTGGTGAAGAATGACTGCCGGTGGGTCATTATGAGTGGAAATGGATTCTATTTTAGTCTTCCTCTGACCTACATTTGAACCAAGCCTCTGAAAAGAACACGAGGAGGACATCACAACTTCCCCCTGCCTCTTTCTATTTAAATGTACTCAATTAAAACAGGAAATATTTCTGTAAATGTTACCGACGGCTCGAGGAAGTCTATCAAACGATATCTATTCCTTACAGATTGGTCCCTCGGACTCCTCCAGGGGCCTCTGGTCCATGATGTGCCGGAACATGGGCAGCAGGAAGGCGATGGTTTTCCCGCTGCCGGTCTTAGCGATGCCGATGAGGTCTCGGCCCGTCATGATGGCGGGGATGGCCTGGGCCTGGATCGGGGTGGGCTTATCGTAGCCGTGCCTGAGCACATAAGCGAGGAATAAAATAAATGCGAACATGAAGCGCACATTATTTCGGTACCGGCGGTCAGACTCACTTCTTCATAGCGGCGAGGATCTTCATCGACACGCCACACTGCACCCAGGTCTTGATGGGTTTGGGACAGCCCTTCCCTTTGACCGTAATGCCTTCCAGCTCCAGCCTGTAGGCGTTCACGTCTGTGTCGATTCAAAACCGTCGGGAGCAGAGAGGCGTCAGTGAAGGTTCACAAAGACACGCATTCTGAACGGCAGCAGTGGAAGGTTCTCAGGGGAATACAGGTCTGCTGTAAAACCTGAACTTCAACTTATTGAGTAAACTTAAATTGGACTTTGCTACATTTTTCCTGCCGTGTGGTTTTCGGTTTGTGACTGACCTTCTGGAGTCATCCTGGCGAGCTCAGGGACCTCCACGTAGAAGTTTCTGCGGTACGTCTCGTACTGGATCTTGCCGTGGTCAACGGGCTCCAGCACCTTCCTCTGTTTGGTCTGAAAGCCCGTCAGAGCCGTCTGCAGATCCACCTCCTCCTCCTCCGACGAGTACTGTCAAAACACATCGGTTACATTCGGGACCGCCGGCAGCGTGTTCCGTCCAGAGTCTAAAGACCAGGTTTAAAAAAAAAAACAACTCACTTCCATAGCGTCCTGGTCGTTCTCCATCAGCTCGCCCTTCTTCTTGTGAGTGTTGGGTCCTTTCTTGGTTTTAACAACTGTCATCACTTTGGTTACCGTCATTGCTCCTTTCTGTTAAAAGAGGAGGAAAGAGAAACATGACTAAACATCACCAACACTAGAAGATAAGCTGAAAGCCACAGATGGAAGGTGGTCGTTTTTCCCCCCCTTCAAGCTCACCTTATCGTTTCCTTTCATGGCTCCCATGTTGAACTTCTTCACCTCCTGTTTCACCTCCTCCATGTAGGCGTCCAGGGGGTCCACGTCATCCTCCTCGGCCTGCTGCTCCATCGGGGTCTCGCTCTCTTTCTCCTTCTCCTCCTCCTCCTCCTCTTCCTCTTCTTTCTTCTCCTCCTTTATCTCCTTCTCTTCACTCTCCTCCTTCCCTTCCCCGTCTTCGTCGTCGTCTCCCTCCATCGGAGCGGAAGTGTCCTCGTCGTCGTCTGAAATGAGGAGTCAATTGTGAGGCTCTGACGGTGAGTTACCTGTTAAGTGATCAAGCTGCGCTGGTTGTATTCCTCACCTTCGTCATCCTCCAGGCTCCACTTCTTGCCCTGCTTCATCTCCTCCAGCTCCCTCTTGATCTCTCCGATGTTTTCGATGGCCTTCTTCCTCTGCTCTTCCCTCCACTTCTCCACGCGCTCCTTCCTCTTCCTCATCTCCTCCTCCAGCTTGTTCTGGTCAAAGTCTTGCTGCACAGAGAGAAAGATCGGAAACATTGCTCCCACCTTCTCCTTTTCAGGTTAGCAAGAACAGAGGATGTGGTACTTACATCCTCCACCTTCTCATCCTCCTTCTCCTCTTTAACCTTTTTCTTTTCGGATAAAGGATCAACGTTGTCCTTCTCCTTGCTCCTGGACCTGAAATAGAATAAAGAAAAAACAGCAGCATGGTTTTGGTTACCAGAGTGTCTTGAGATGTTTGATTGTATATTTTTTTTTAAAGAAGTCTCACTTTTCATCCGGCCTCCTGCTCTTGCTGGGGCTCCCAGACCTGGACCTCCGTGCTCGGCTCCTGCTGCCGGACCTCCTCCTGTCTCGGCTTCTGGACCTCCTCCTCTCTCTGCTCCTGGAGCGCCTGGACGGCAAAAAGGCAAAAAACATGCGACGTGCAAACACAGGAGGGAGAAAAGCATTGTTCTCTTGTCACTTCAAAGAGTATGTTGCATACTCGGACAAACGATGACTGAAAGCGTGGATTTCAGACCCTGCTAGTTGTTTATTCCATGATCTAGTTTTGATTGGTGCTGCAGCTAAAACACCCACCTGACTCGTTTCCTGTCTCTGGACCGGGACCTGCGGCGGTCCCGGCTCCGCGAGCGCTCCCTCCTGGTCCGGTCTCGGTCGTCTTTCTTGGATCGTTTGTCCGGTGATCGACTCTTGGATCGGCTGCCTGAACGACCCCGAGACGTGGACCGCTTCCTGTAGTGTCTGGGGAACCCAAAAACAGCACAAAAATAACCACGTCAGCCGATAAACTGTTGATGGGAAACTACACTCACACAAAAAACACTTTTTAATTCATATATTCCGCCGATATACGAAGATGAACTGTTGGTTTATTTACGTGCTAGCATCTGTAGGTTTTTAGCTAGCATGCTAATTGAACATTACAACGACTAGCTTAAGTTTAGCAGTCGCGAGAGTTTAAATTAACTCGATAATTCAGACATACCTCGACTCACGTCCCATTGGTACTCAACAAGGCTGTTTCTAGTAAATAAATAAAAAAGAAACAGTTCACAGATCACGACGACTCTAGTGCGAATGGAGGGTTGTTTGTGTGTCTGTGAACCCGCACGTTAGAAAACTGCGACAGCTAAAAGTTCACGAACTCGTGCGGGTTGAACAGCGTAGCGCGCCACCGTGTGGTGGGAGGTCAGAACTACAGGAACTCGTACGGAAGCCTGAGTGACGTTACAGGTGTCGCGAAAATAGAAACACATTATAACCAACACACCTGTTCCCATTTAAACTGAAATATTTAAATGTATGATGACGAATCTGAAGACATTTTAATTTTGGGTAAAAAAAACAAAAACGTTTGGAAAAGTGATCTTGGAGGTTACTGCAATATGTTCTTACACTTATATAAGGTAGATTAAGGTAATAATAGTCGTAGTAAAATAGTGAGGAGTAAGAAGTTTGAAGAGTTGGTCTATTTTTGTTATGCATTAATATACAAACCTTTTTACTTTTTATTGTATTATTTCGTCATAACTTTTAACATTCATTTTATTACTTTTCAAGGCTTTTAAGTAAAGTCAATGTCATCCATAAACCAATATCACAAATTTGCCTTAAGGAGGTTTACGCTGCATATGACACTATGCAAAAACAGTATGTTAATAAAGCAAAAATAAAAAATACTGATTACAGTGAAACACTCCTTCAAATATCCTGCATTTACAAAATATATCTCGATACGTAAAATGATCCTGTATATTATAATAAAATTGATGTTTCCGATCTGACAAAATGCGACAACATGTTCAACAACAATACTGAATAATTGTCCAGAACTGGGAACATTTTCTTTATTTGAATATGGTGGTAAAGAGCTACAGAACTACGCAAATAAAATCAGAAAGTACCGATAAAATCATCTCAAGTCTCTAAATAAAGTGAGAGTCAAAACAGAGGATGTCACACAAGTAGTATTTATTTGGTATGAACTGTCCGGTTATTTGTATAGTTGCATGTTTTTTTAATCTGAGACCGTTTACGTCATGTTAACACTGAATCTGTTACTGAAGTAAGACACTGTAAACATTATCAAAAACAATCAAGTAGGTCAGACGAGTCTCAGGATAAATCACATCAATTCATCTACATGAAGAACAAAACAAGAAGAAATTCACATTAATAAATTAATTTGTATGAAATCAGAAGCATGGAGAGAGAGAACACTACAGCACAGAAGAAGAGAGTATATATATTTATATATATATATATATATATGACGTATGAATATGAATATGAATGAGGCTCGGACCAAGCGAAGCTGGACACGTTACTAGAATTACTCAACACAGACAAACACGCAAAGTAACAACCGCTGCAAATGAATTTGGCATTTGCAGCGGCAGCACTTCCCGGTAAAAAAAAAAAAAAAACACTCCCGCCGAAATTACACTTTTCATCACAAACACCGCATAAAGTTTACTGCGTTTTTTAAGCTCGTAGCCGTGAAATAATAATAATACTAATACTAATAATAATACTAATAATAATAATAATAATACTACTACACTCCACATCCGAGGGCTAAATGCTTCCTCTGGTGGATCCTCCTGAACGCTCGGTGACAGATCGTAAGATTTAAAGCACTAAATCATCAGGAACTGGATAAGATCAACGCATCGTATTTAACCTCTAAGGTTGTCGCGTGTGTGTAACCGTTCCGGATGCTTTCGACACGCTAAACGCGACACGTTTCGAGTTTGAAGGCGATCCAGAACAATGTGTCTTTTGTCCTCAAAATCATGGACTGTACGTCCTGTTTCTAGGTCTCCGCGTTTCAATCCAGCTGATGTTATATGAGGCAAAGAAAAGGGCCAAAAACAAATATCAAAAGCTTTACGTCAGAATCCTGAGAATAAAGTCAGAAATAAATCCCAGAAGACACTTTTTTTTTTCCTTTTCTTCAAATGGTGCAAAACCTCAAGAGCTTACAAATGCTATGAAGCGTCACCTTTAAAGGCTGCCGTTATCATCACACGTTATCTTTATCTTTATGTGAACGTTACGGCCCGGAGCTGGAGTTGGGCGATAAACTACCTCCTGCCGAGTCCGCGTCCCGTTAGCTGCTCAGCGAACGCAACATCCTTTTTAGCGAACCTGCTTTTTAAAGCGAGACTGTGTCGCCTGTGAAGAATAAATAACATTACGTTTCTTACCAATGGAAAAAGCTAAAAACAGCAATTTAACACGGCCGGAGACTTTGCAGCCTCATTAGCATACGCATCAATATCAGAACGGTGGTTTAACCCGTCCGTAAGTAAGTTAAAGTGAATCTGCGGTTGCCGGGGGCGATGATGAACCGCACTGGTGTTCACTCCGGGGAGTCTGACATTTATTTCTATTTGTAAATATCACGCGGTACGATTAATGCCACTGTACGTCGTTTCACAAGTTCAGCTCAGAGGGAAAAAAACAGTAGTCTCTGGTCACGTGTAGCTTAGCATTAGTGGAATCCTGGACGCGCGACCGTAAGGCAGCGAGGACTCGTCGTCAGACAGAGGGAGTAGGGGGGGGACAAGGGGGGGGGGGGGGGGTTATGTGTTTTTGTTTTACTGAGATCCTGGCGGTCCATCGGTCTCCGAGCCCACGAGCAGCAGGATCTCGTGCGAGAGGATGAAGGTGAAGAAGTAAACGCAGAGGTCCGCGAAGACGTCGCCCATCCTCCGGTAGGTGTCCATGGAGCGGTTGATGACCTCGGCCGGGATGCCGGACAGCAACAGGGCCGCCGTCAGCACGGTGGTCTGAGCCTTCTTCTCCACCTGGAGGAAGAGGAGCACAACGCAAAGAAGACGCTGTGACGCAAAAGGCTGCAAGTCACTGCGTGTCGAGTCCCTGAGGACGAAACTGGTGGTGAATCCGAGCACCAGAGTCCCTTTAGAAAACCTCTCATTTTATTGCGGCACAGGTCTGACAGTCCTGGTTTTGGTTCCCCATCCGTTTCCTGGGTCTCTGCGGGAGTCTGAGCTGAGGTTAAATTTGAGTCTGTAACAATGGGAGAGGGCTCATGAAATATAAACACAAACTCACCTTTGGAAAGTATTTGGACAGCCCCATGTAGGCCAGTTCGAGGGTCAGAAACGGAGCAAATATTGACTGGAATGAAAGAATTACACAGAAGAAAATCATGTTTCTGGTAGTCAGATGCATTACTAATGAATATGGGTTGATGTCAGACTCACCAGAAACCTGCAGACAAAACCCCGGACGAAAACCGCGAGGAGGACGCTGCCGATGATCCGGAAGATTCTGAAGGGATCGAACTCCTCGACCTCGGGCGCTCCGTCCTGGGCCGGCTTCTCGTTGGCCAGCTGACCCCGCAGTTTCATCGCATCGTCAAAACGGGACAGGTACTTCTGGAGGCCTCGGCGCGGGGAGCCGCCGAGGTCGTCCGGCGCCCGCTCCCCTCTCGGCCTCTGTCGGATCCCCCCGGCGTCGTCTTCCAGGGAGCCTCCCGGCGGCTCGCCGCAGTCCGGCAGCGGCGAGCCCCTCCTCTCTGGCGTGGCACCGTGGGAGCGGCTGCCGAGCCCCGAGGACTCTGGCGGGAAGGGGGACGGTCTCTGGGAGGAGGAGGAGGAGGAGGACCACGGCTCCGTCCGGTCGAGATCGAGGTGGAAGTGGGGTTCTGCTGGACGCAGGAGCGTCCCGGCTGAGGGTGCAGGACAACAGCAGATTTAACTAGAGCTGAAAGTCCATTCATGGTTCAACATTGATCGGTTACATTGAGCACCTGAATGGACAGATCTCATCTATAGCATTTGTTCTTTCTTATTTTTCTTGATCATTTAATCATTTATTTAAAAATAAAAATAAAAGTCAGCTGAATGTTGAAACACAACCACCACAATGTTTTAGAATTCAAGATGGCGTATCCAAAATGTTTGTTTTGTTATGTGGTCTAATTCTACCCAGATCTGATCCTATTCTACCCAGATCTGATCCTATTCTACCCAGATCTGATCTTATTCTACCCAGATCTGATCCTATTCTACCCAGATCTGATCCTATTCTACCCAGATCTGATCCTATTCTACCCAGATCTGATCCTATTCTACCCAGATCTTCTACCCAGATCTGACCCTATTCTACCCAGATCTTCTACCCAGATCTGATCTTATTCTACCCAGATCTTCTACCCAGATCTGACCCTATTCTACCCAGATCTTCTACCCAGATCTGATCCTATTCTACCCAGATCTTCTACCCAGATCTGACCCTATTCTACCCAGATCTTCTACCCAGATCTGATCCTTTTCTACCCAGATGTGGTCTTATTCTACCCAGATCTTCAACTCACTCTGATGTGTAGTGATGCGAGTATGAATGTAAAGCTGCGTACTGAAATGTGCACGACGGTAATGTGCTGACTAGTAGCTCAAAACAGCAGCAGCAGCAGCAGTAAGACAAGGCGCGTGAGGCGGTCTTCAAACACCGATGCGGTGAAAAACCGGGATCAGCTGTGACGTCATACCGTTGTTCTCAGACTCGGTTTTGGTGAAGCCCACGATCCTGTTCATCCTGTCCTCTGAGTTCATGAGCAGCTTCCTCCTCCGGATCTCTGCCCTCCTCTGCGCCGCCGACAGAGAGCCAGACTCTCCGGACTCCATGTTTTAAATAGAATGAATCAGCAATCGACTACAAAGTATATTCACTAAACATACATATATACATATACATAAATATATATACAGCGATTCAACGGCAACAACACAAAACCGCACAAACCCCCCAGGATCACCGCGTTACACGGAATGAGTGCGAGCGTTGTTTGAGGACAGAGGACGCACAGTGATGACGACACCAACGGGGATTAAAAAAAAGAAAGAAGCCCTCGACGCTGACTTGCGTCGAGGGTATATATATATATATATATATATATATATATATATATATATATATATATATATATATATATATATATATATATATATATATATATATATATATATAGATATATATATATATATATGTATATATCTATATATACACGTATATATATATATATATATATATATATATATATGTATATATACGTATATATATATATACGTGTATATATATATATATACGTATATATCTAGATATATATACGTATATATATCTATATATATATATAGATATATATACGTATATATATATATCTATATATACGTATATATATATATATACATATCGTATATATATATATATATACGTATATATATATATATATATATATATACGTATATATCTATATATATACGTATATATATATATATACGTATATATATATATACGTGTATATATACGTATATATATATACGTATATATATATACGTATATAATATACGTATATATATATATACGTATATATATATATATATATACATATATATATATATATATATATATATATATACGTATATATATATATACGTATATATAGATATATATATACGTATATATATACGTATATATATATATACATACGGCGGTGCAGGTGATGGTGTCTCAGTGACTCGCCTTTTAAAGCTCGTCTCATCCTATGTCATCATATGTGCTTCTATGTTGACTGAATGGAAAGTACATCAACTCATTTGGGGTTTATCTCACTCTGATAATTGTCAGAGTGAGCATAGGAAACAGGTTGTAAGAGCAGAAACTGCAGTAACTGTTGGAGGAACATCCTGTTCAATAAACGCCAGACAGGAACCTCCATAGAGGAGGGTGTTAATGTACTCTGCTCTCATTACGATGTCCTATAGGTCCATATTCATGATGTTTTTTATGAAAGATCAAATGCGTTGAAATCACGTCTTTCACCGGCCAGCGTAATATGACTTTGGAGAAATAGGTTCAAAGTAACTCGTGTCTCTCTCAACCTACAACTGAACAAACCATCAATATTTTAAAAAACAAATTGGGAGTTTTGTGACACGTTGCTGTTGTAACCGCGTTTCAGCCGGTTGAAAAGACGCTCACCGGGTTATCTGGAGAGGACAGCTTCAATCGGAGACAAAGTCATCTAGATGTCACGTATGAAATAACAGCCATTACAGCCTTTTTCTAAGTATTTGGACAGAGTAAACTCAATAAGCCAGAAGAAAGTCACCAAGCAACAAAAGAAGTTCAAGTTGTCATAAATCATCTAAAAAAAAAAAAGTCCCGACATTATCGGCGCAATATCGACGGCCCGGCTTTTTACCACGGCAACAATTAGGTAACTTAGAGATGATTAATACAAATTAAAATGTATATTTATAGCTTTCAACGCAAAATGATCAGGTGTGTCGCGGTCAGTGTG
This sequence comes from Cebidichthys violaceus, assembly GCF_023349555.1. Lineage (NCBI taxonomy): Eukaryota > Metazoa > Chordata > Actinopteri > Perciformes > Stichaeidae > Cebidichthys > Cebidichthys violaceus. The sequence continues at coordinate 1,413,541 of NW_027176739.1, forward strand.
AGGCGACCGTTGATCACCTGCACACTTTTTAAAACATAATTTAGTCGACACCTGAAATCTACTCTGTACAAAACAGGCTATTTTTATTTTTTATTTTTTATTAAAGACAATTTTGTGCATGAAGGCCAAAACACATCCGTCTGTTCCTAGATACAGTTTT